>NW_009712219.1:11432-29263 GCF_000703405.1 Apaloderma vittatum
GCGAGTCGAGGCGCTCGGGAGCTTCGAGGCTGGATCCAGTGGCCGCTGACTTCTCCGAATCGTGGGTTACGCCCTAAATATCTGCAGGATTGGGCTCGAAACGACACCGCAGTCTCACCTTTAGGATGGGTCAGCAAAATCCTCCCCAGCTCCGCCCGCCCCGCTGCCGGGAGGGATGCGGGATGCGGGATGCAGTGGGACCCCTCGAGAGGGTTTTGCCTCCCCCTCTGCTTCCAAAATGTTCATGTAGGGGGACAGCGAGCTCCAGCCAGGAGCGCAATTTGGGGACAGCAAACCCACGAGGGGACAACCGGTTCCATGGAGCCGGTGCTGGAGAGCAGCGTCGCAAAGACATTCATAGAATTGGTCTTTAAGTGCACAGTGGGCTGCGTGTACTGAGCTGCTTACAAAATGCTTCTTTGGAAGAATACTCAATACCTGAATACTCTTTTTTTTCTTTTCCCCTTTTTTTTTATGGTGCTTGCGCCGTGATTTTGCGCAAAATGTAGAGCACCAAACCATAAAATTACCCATTGCCCTATGGATACCTGTAAGAAATCAACTCCTGATTCACGGTAAGTAAGCACTTTGCTGGCCATCAATTAACATCTCTCTTTTTGTTGGTTTTTGTTTCTTTTGTTTTTCTGTTGTCGTTGTTCATCGCAATCTCAGCCGTTCTCTGGCATTGATGTATGACCTCTGGACTGGCAGTACTGTGCCACTGTAAGGATGATCACAATAATGAAAAGAACCAGAACTGTCATCAAACAGACTTCCAAAAAATCATATACACTGGACCATGACACATTAAAGAATTCTTCTGTATGAAATATCTGGTATTGGCCTATTCATAATAGCTATTCTCATATTTAAGACAGACAAAGGAATACTGTAGTTGCAAACTCCAAAAGCTTCCCTGAGAACCTTTTTTTCCATTGCGCTTTCCACTGGAGATCCAGAACTGCTCTTCAGATTTCTTTCAGAAAATAAAAATAAGCTACTTTATAATACTTCAGAGTTCCCATGCCCAGTGGATATCTGAACACCTCGGGCTTGGGAGGCCCAGCACAGGTTCAGATTTACAGGTAGCTTGCAGCTCCAGCACTTGTAGCAACATAGAACATAATTCATGTGTGAGTAGGTGATCTGGACATACGACCATAGACAACATGAGGGTTTAAGCCAGTCATACGCTAGTCTTGGATCAGACAAGACCCTGTTCTTGTATCATTTTAACTCTTGAATCAACTCTGCAAGAGCATGGCAACCCATGAAAGATGCCTGCTCTTCACCAGCTACCAAGCCCCACAGCCTACTGGAGAATTTAACCTTCCATCCTGGATCTACCTTGTGGTCCAGGTAGAAAAATCCCACTTTTCTCAAGAAGGTCCAAAGTTAAGTAAATGAGAACATTGAGCTCGATCAGTTCCACGTCTCAGAAATGGCCTCTTGGTTATGTTTTGGTCCTTTTTTTTTTTCCTGTTTATTTTTCATTCATTAAACAAGTTTTCTAACTTGTAAACCTGAATACTTGGAGGGAAAGTTCCATCTTACAGTCTGTTCGCTTGCTCGTCCCCATCCTCTGGCACTAAACCTGGATGCCCTTGACGGCTTGCTTGATGCTCTCCAGCAGGTCCTTGTTCTCCGGGTTCTGGTAGCACTCCTGGTTGGTGTACATGTCAGTCAGCGTGTTCACGTACGCATCGAAATTCTGCTCACTAATTGGCTCCTGCAGCAAAAAAAAACCCCAAAATAAAAGCATTAGTAGAGCAGGAAGAAGCTGAGATGTTCCTTTGCAATTAATCATCTGTGTGATGCACCAACAGCCAAAGGTCTCCACGTGCGGTGCTGCACGGACGGGAATTTCATCGTGCAACCCCTGATCCTGGCAGATCGTAGCCAGTTTCATGCATCAGCCTCGTGGAACTATTAGCTGCATCAAGTTAAGGGTGCGCAGGCAGTTTGACAGGCTTGAGGGTGAATTAAGCCATGGAAATGAAGGGCTGGAGGACAAGAGGACTGCTGAAACATCACGGAGGGAATCAAAGGCAAAGTTAGCGTCACCTTGGGCTCCCATGTGCCCCCGCCAGCACGCTGCTGCCGTGCAAGCTTTTGCTTTTGAGGGGCATCGTGCAAGTATCTAACTTGGAGTTAAAAGAAGAGAGAAGGGAGAAAAAGAGCAGGAATAAAACGAGCATACAAGTCTCGTGAGCATTATTTAATTGGAGTCGCCTGAAACCTTGAAAAAATATTTGCTGAACAGTTTATTTGACCTTTATGTGTCAAATACTTTACAAAAAATGCACTCAGCAAGCGGTTTTCTGCCAGTTAGGCAGCTGGGTGAATACTATCCAAAACTGCTCTGCTGGAGGATGGCTTCTCTCCAACCAGCCTGAATTTGAATACAAACCCTAATGAAAAGGATTCCCAAAAAAAAAAAAGGAAAAGAAAAAAAAAAGATGGCAGAAAAAAATAAATCAAAAGTGCATTCCCCTGATCATCATGATGGTCTTTCTGGGTTGTAAGGGGACAGCTCCCCCAACAACACGAGCCCCCCCCTGCTCCCCACACCTGGGTCTGACAACAGTAATTACATTCCTGGGAATAGAGAGAAGGTAATTAATAGCCTTTTGTGGTTTTACTATTTTAATGCAGTCCTTTCATTTTGCTGTAACTCTATGGTAACATGCTGTGGGCTGTTAGACCTTGTTAAATTAAACAAAATACACTCTCTTTAAGAATGCTATTCTTTGGCTGCCAGCTATTCAAAACCGAATTGAAACTACCTGCATTATAATAGGAGCTGTAAGATCTTTCTGACGTTGAAATCCAATCCCTCCTGATCTCTGCTTGTACAGCCTTTGCCTAAAAGGCGCTGGGTGCCCTTGATAAAGTTTCCTATTTTGTGTTAATGCTCCCAGATGTAATGACACAGAACAATAGATACAAAGGGAGATCAGCAGAAAATGACAACAAAAGGGAGATACAATGCGGGCTTCAGAGATAAGGCAAAAGTACTGATCTTATAAAGGACACATAGGTGTGTGTAGAGAAATTCTCCCACTCTTTATAATTGTACATAAGCCTTATCATGAAACAGGTTCGTCACGGCTCCCTTGATCACGCTGGCCAGGGCGAGCGCTGACAAAAAGTTTCTTACCATGTGTGGAAGGCGGATATTGGCAAGACTTTGGATTAGAGCCTGGCTCAACCCTGAGAGCTCCAGGAACAGGGCTTCGTTTTGCTCCTCTATGATTTTGTTTTCCTCTTCGATGTTCTTCAGGTTCTTCTCCATGGTGGAGATCTGCAGAGCAAGGAGTACGAGCAGGGTTACCGGCCCTCGCGCAACGGCACCCATCGCCGCCCGCGCGTCCCGGGACACCAACCTGTGACTGCAGTTTCACCATGGCCGCTTCCATCTCCGAGTTGGATTCATTCAGCTCACTGATCTCTTTGTTCAGCTGCTTGATCTCTTCATCGTTCTCCAGAACTGCAGGAGAGAAGGTCACGGGTGGTCAGCAATTGCTCGCGGGAAAGGCAAAAATGCTTTCTGCTGAGCCACCCTGTTGTGGAGACATCACCGCTTCTAAAGTCCTCACCTCTCCTCTGAACGAGATGCATATCTCATCTGGTTGGGGTTTTTTAATTATTTAATTTTATTTTTTTACTGTCACAGTTCAATGATACTTTATACGTTGATATGCAAATACAAAAGCCAACGACAGCAGAGCAGTTGGAGTCCAGCACCTCCGTGCTCCCTGCGAGGTCGACTGCCCTAAAAAGTCAGGTCGTTCTCTCCAGTCCTGAGTTTAGGAAGATGCCATTAAAAAAACTAATGCATTTCTTCATTAAAAATGATGAGTTCATAAAATAAAGCAATATTTCTAGCTGAGTGCGGGTATTTATAGGTTCTAAACTATATAAGTATTCAAGTTAAATGCCTGAACCTTGTCAAAAACCACAGAAACCTCAGTAATAGCACTGGAAATGCAAAGTGCCGTCGCTAACAAAATTCCAGATCCAGAAATATCTGCAGGATTAAAAGCCCTGAATAGGTGAAAAATCACTAAATGACTGCAAGAGATTTGCAAAAAATGTCAGCAAATATTTTTTACAACATCCTAATTTCAGCAGTAATTCTTTTTGCCTGGAATTTCACTGCGGAAACTCCTTCTTTCGTATTTCACCTGCTCCCCCTCAGCGTGTCACTTGGGGAGCGGTACCCCCAATATCCAAGCAACCCAAGATGGGTGTTCACAGCACGTGATAAACTTGCAGATCTGTGGCCAGATTTCAGTTGTTGAACCCTGTAAAGAACGAGATGTACGGGTTCAACGCCCTGACACATCTGCATGGCAAAAAGAGAGCAAATCCTTACCATCGCTGGTCTTGAACTTTGTGTTAAGAATTTCATCCCCTGAGAGTTTTCCTTTCTTCCCAGCAAAAGTGGCTCTTGGACACCCTGACAAACTGAAAAGCAAGTCAAAATGGGTTTCATAAACTCTTGGTATTTATAGGTGCTTCTGTTCCCAGTGCGAGCACGTACCATTTGGTGGAGTTCATGCTGCGAGACACTTCTTCTAAAAGCTTTTTATAGTACAGAGGAAATTGCTTTATGAATAAAGCCACAAAACCCCCCATTTATAAAGCCAGAGCAATTTTCCCTGAGCAAAGATTAAAACCATATTGTTTCCTAAAAGAGAGGGCATGACAGGTGAGCAAGGTGAGATGAGTGCAGCTGGTCTGGGTGTCAAACCCCTGGTTTGGGTGCCAGAATCTCATCCTGGCTTGCTCATGGAAGGACTTTTCATCATTTTGCCCAACCCACATCTCACCATTGCAATATTAAAATAACTATTCTTTTTTTTCGTGTGGAAAACACCAACCTTGGAGCAACCTGACCGAGGTCAGCATCAAAAGCACCAGCTACTGAGCCTGGCGTGAAAAGCCGAGCGATGCTCAAGCAGCACCTACAGGCAGGTAGGTTAGTCCGAGGAAACATTGTCACACTCCTTGTGATTTAAGGGTTGGCCTAGATGAGCCTTGAGGTCCCTTCCAACCTGGCAACCTATGATTATGATTTCAACCCCGTACTTTACCTTCTGTGAGTGAGGAAGCTCCCATTGGCGTGGCCGGAGCCATCACAGCCCGGGGTTGGGCAGGTCGGCCCTTCGTTCTTCAACGACTTCCAGGAAAACGAGGAGCCGTTGAGCGATCCTTCCTTCTGCCTGCGAGCTGCCAGCGGGCAGCCTGACGCGCTCCGGTGAGAGGCGTATTTGCCGCTGATGTGGCCAAGCCCAACGCAGCCAGGAACCGGACACCTGGGCACAGGGAATTACCAAAAATTAAGGCACGGAAATGAAGAAGGGCGGAAGAAAATTAGGAACAAGGAAGCCTGGAAAGAGAGAGTTTGTATTTGGGGATCTTGCCTGGACATTATGTGGTTGATGGAAACAGCAGATGGGAAATTAATTGCCGCAACTTTCCCTTCAAAAGAGTCAAAGAGAATGAAGGTAAATCCTGCAAGAGACAAAGACTATGGAGGTCACATTACACTTGTACCACGAGCAGGTGCTGGTGGTGTCCCAAACCCTGTGTTTGGTGCCCCATCGAGGGCAAAGACAGCGGGTTGGGAGGCTTGACGTGGGATCCAGATGTTCACCAAGGCTGAAAGGCTTACACTGAAGCACCCCGTGTTGGCAGTGAGCTCTGCCTGGCGTTACCACCAAGGAACTTGGGTCATCGAATTTATCACCCTACATCGGCATGGTCAGCGTGAAGTAGGAGCGCTGTCAGCATCCACGGGGACACAACCCTTCCCCGGGAAGCAGTCCCTGACCCAGTCCCTGCCCTGTCCCTGACCTGTGCGCCGAGAAGCCACAAACCTGCTCCTGCCAAGGGGGTTTCTCTGCCTGTACCCCATGAGATGAGACAAACCAACCCTGGGGCACTTCTCAGCCTTGCCTGCCACCTCCTCCTCCTGGTTCACATCCCAAGAGATCAACCTGAGCACATAAGGGGATAAAAGTGGGAATTACCCTCAAGACGGCACAGGAGCCCTCCTGCCCCGGGCTGCTGTCGCTGTTTATGGTTGTTTAAAGCAAAAGAGAGCTGCGCGGGGCGTCAGGAAGCGCTGACACAACTCTGCTAATTGCCCAGAGGATGAGAGCCTCTGAAAGGCACCTCTTGCAAACTCCCTCCCTAATGGCACGCTCGCTAAATTCAGCCGTTCGACAAAGCCCTGTGTATCTATTAAGGTTTCTGTGGTGGCTTGCATTTGTTTAAAAGATGCTAGTCAATTATAAATACAGTTATAAGTTTATTACTCTGTGGAGGTTTCTCTAAAAATAAAAAAATAAAAAAAAGAGAGATGGAAGTAGGTAAGCAATGGCAAAAATAACCCTTGTGCCCTCACTTTGAAAGCAATTAGGGACTTCGCGTTTCCCCAGTAAAATATCCACCGAGCCGCTCCCGAAAAATTGCAAGCTGCGTTTTCGCCGCAGAAATGATTACCCTGATTGTTTACATTTCATATAAAAGGGAGATGACAGCAGAAGTGGGGGGGGGAGCTGCGCACCCAGCCTTTTCCCAAGATAATTTGAAAAATGCTGATCTCGATTTTAATCAGCTGCAAATGCAGCACAATTCACTTATAATATCCCTGCCAGCAGGATCCTCAGTAAATTCATAACATCATTGCTTTTATATGATCATGAGCAAATTACTGAATCCTCAGGAGGAAAAGGAGTGGGGGGGGAGGGCGGGGAAGAACGAGAGAGAAACCCCAGCATTTAGTGTGCAGCCACTGCGGCCCAACTGCTACTTATTTTACGCTGTTAATTTAACTTTCATTACATTTCCATTGTTAAAAAATAAACCAGAGCCTTACTGCGCAAAACAGCTGGCTTGGACCTTGTTTTTTTGTTTTTTTGTTTTTTTGTAAAATTATTATTATTTAACAGAAGCGACTGGTAGCGTTTGATCAGTTAAGCAGCCGCGGATGCTTCCGTTTTATGCCAGGGCTGGGCTGAAGGTTGAGGTGATCTGTTCAATCACGTCTGTAGCAAAATTACTTGAAGGGTGAACAACAAGAACAACAGGGACTAAATGACTTTCTCCTCAGTGGCGACGTGGAAAACTCGGCCGGGTTCCAAGCGGCGCTCGGTGCAGACGGAAGATGGATTTAGAGGCAAAGCTCCTTAAGGCAAACCCGTGCTGGGCGCACCTTGCCGTGGGAGAGCTTTGCAAGGGCGGGGGGAAGGGATCATTGTACCATGTGGGTTTGTGCATCGCGGAGGAGCTCCTGGCTCCTTCTGGGGGTGCTGGAGGAGCAGAGGTTGCTGCCCGTGCTGTGGAACAACGGGGAATGCTTTCACATCCTCATGCTGCAGACCCGCGGTCCTGCTGCTGATGGAGCAGCGGAGCCACAACCAAGCCTCTGAGATCAGTCTAGGAGTGGATGGCATCAACTTTCTAGGAGTCAGAAAAACCCAGCTCTGGTGATGCTCCAACCCTATTTCTTGCCACTTGAGTTTCCCAGTGTTGGCACCTTTAGGCTGGACCAGCCAAGACCCAGCCTTCAGTGAGGAGGGGTCCCCAGGGGTCACCATTGTTCTGCTACAGCTCATCCCACCTTCCCACACAAGCACCAGCCGCAGGATAACGAAACAGCCACAGAAAAGCCCTTTGCTCCTTGCGGTGGGAAGCAAACTCCTTGCAGAGAAACCACATTGGCACATCTCTGACCAGTCTCAGCCCTGAATGGGGTGAACAAGGATGCACAAAGCTTGGCTTCCCCAGCCCTGCAGGACACTGGGGAAAATGTGGAGAGGGACGACCTCCCAGCCAAGGGCCTCTGACCACCATAAAAGAAGCAAACACATAAAAGAAGTTGCACAAGAGCACATGCAGTCCTTTCTTCCTCTGTGTCACCGGTTAACAGCACGGCATTACACCACCACCAGCAATTCAGTGTATTTGAGCCAAAAAAGGATTTTTTTCCCCCATAGATTCTCGAGCAGGTTGTTTAATTTTTAATAACTAACTCCTGCTAATTATCGCATGGCTCATTTAACTGGGAGGCTTTCCTTCCTGTAGGACTGAGAAGCAAGAACAGAGCAGATGGCTCAAATATCATCTTTTTCTTAAAGGTCCTTCCCCTGGATGGCACGTCTCTGTTTCCCACCACTGCTCTTCTGCACCCACTGGTCCCTGCTCCACGACAAAACCCCTGTACACTGAGGTGTTCCCCGCTGCTCTTCTGTAAGGGCAAGACCTGTTCTGAGGCTAAAACGAGGGGGGAAAAAAATGCATTTGAGGACAGTCTCCATGAGCCCAGAAACCCTTGGGTGGGGTTGATGAGTTTTTCCATGTTTCTTTTTATCCATCTCCTCTTGCTGGGTGAATGGACAAGCTCTGGAAAGGTTAGGGATGGTCTGGGTTAACAAAAATTAGGATCCCAGAGTCAGTGCTGGCCCCAGTGCTGCTGTGAAGGCTTTGATGTCCTGTAGTTGTGTCTAGGGTTAAGACACGGACCCCAAACCTCACGTCAGGCTCTGGATGCTGAGCCCACGATGCTTGGGCTTGCTAAAAGTCAGGACAAATGGATTTCACAGCAAATGAAAGCTCCTAAGGTGAAGTAAGGAATTTAAAATCTCTGTTCTCAGTAGGGATAAATCCCCTGGGATGTTTTGAAAGATTCAGCTTGAGGCAGCAGGGAAAGACATTTTTTGTTCACTCTGAACGCTCAGTTGTGACAAAGACTCTACAAGATATGTCATGTTCGTGGTTACCAGCTCCTGACCCAACTCAGTGCTGGAGAGTTTCTATTTCTACTGGGTTCCTGGGAGTTAAGCGGGCCTGCCAGCACCCGTTGCTGGCCAAAAACCCATGACATTTTTGCTTGACTGTGGGTTTTTACCCTCCTTTACAACACTGGTGATTTTTCCAAGCATTATATAAAGCACAGGTAGGAGAGGAACTGTTTGCACCCTACCAGCCTACCTTTCCCATCCACAAAAAACAAACAAGAACAATTGCACCGTTACCGCCCCCACCGTCTGATTTTCCAGGCAAATTTCCGAATGGCACAACAGGAAAAGAAAAAACAAAAAACCCAACCAAAGAGCTTTGGCATCGCCCATGCTGGAGCAGGCAGATGATGCTCCAGGCAGCGCAAGCGAGGGGGGATGCAGGATGGATGCTGCTCCCTGGCGTAAACCCGGGTGAGGCAAAACGGGATGGAGCAAAATGCTGTGCGCGGGAGTTATCTGTGGACTTACTTCATCAGCTCTGGGTCTTCTTTGTCATCCTTTGTCGGGGTGATCTTGATCCCGCTTTTCTTGGCACGAGGGCAGCCTGACAGACTGTGGTTAAAAAGAGAAGAAAGGCCTGTCTCACTGGCAGAATCACTGCATTTGCTATTCCCCTGCTTCAGTCATCTTTCCCTTGAATTTGGCACAGTGTTTTTGATCTCTGTCGGTTTTGCAGCTTCACATCACGAGAAGTTGGGAGAAAAAAAATAATAATAAAAACTGAGGGAGATGGACGGTAATTAATGGTGTCTAGATAAGAAGATATCTGCTAACAGGCTGCGATGTTTAATGGAATTGTTGAAACAGAAGGCTCAGATCTCTGCTATTAATGCTCTAAAGTGATAATAAAAGTCATAAATAGGTGGCATTATTAACAGGAACATTGCATCAGCTAAAATCTGACCCTTTGTCTTTTATTCTGTTGAAGGGAGCTTCTAATCAGATGCTGGAAACATCAAAAAAAAAAGAGAGAAGTCAGATTAAAGAGATGAAAATAGGCTTCAGTTGTCAGTAACACTAATGTTTTATTCAGAACTTTACAACTCTGCCCAGTGCAGGGGGAAAAAAAAAACCCACCACAACATAGAAAAAGGCTATAGAGAAAATAATTTGAGGGAGATCTTACCTTCTATGCGATGCATAATTTCCTGTTATGTGACCAGAGCCATCACAACCAGGAGTAGGGCACCTGTGGAGGAAAGGGAGGCTCAAATTAGCCTGAGGACACGAGCAGGGGCTTGATGCTTTGTGACAGCTCGTTTCAAAGAGAAATGGAGGGGACTGTCAACATAGAAGCAGGTTTGGATTTTTTAATTCCTGCCCTTTCTTCTTCTGTAAGAACAAGGTCTGGTCTGCAACGTCCATGGCACCAAGGTCGATGCAGCACTGCACGCGTGTTGGCCTTGGAGAAGAACGTCGGTGGAAGAGATGAGGATGTTGGGAGCGCGGTGGGTGGCTGGTCTCTGGCGAGGGGACGTGGGTCCCATCCTCATAAAGGGGACAGCTCAGGAGATGATAAAATGAGCCAAAAAAGACCTGCAGAAGAGTGTCTGTCTTCTTGAGGAGGCCGTAAAGAGAAAACAGGTACCATCCAGGGCCATTGGGCTGGATGTGAGCATAGACAAGAAACTGGAAAAATAGCCTACAGCTCTGGACACCTTGGCCAGCACCAAGAGGAAGCCCAACAGCAGGTCTTAGCTCAGTTCTGGGTGACTTGGCAGGGGCTAATCTCACTGAGGGCAGACCAGCCCAAACCAGCTGATGCTTCTGATGGAAAGTAACAGAGGAATAGGAGGAAATAGGTTGGGTTAACCTTGGGTCTCCTTCTCCCACAGCACCGTGGGCAAGGGGCATGGGGGTCTGCAGGAGGATGGCTGCCTGCAGAGCTTCGGGCTGGGGATCACCAGGTCACCACGGATGGTGCACCAGCATCTTTTGGTGCTTCGGGGCAAAATCCGCCCCTTGGTCCACAGCTGCTGACATTACAAAGGGGTCTTTGAAGTTGCAGCCCTGACCATGGGTTTGAAGGTAAAGCATCCAGAGCTTTGGGATGTGACTCAAAGCAAAGCCGCGAGATTCCTTCCGTGATCACACAGACGTGCACAAAATCACCCAGGGGCTGCGAGTCCTACGGAGCAGCAATGAAGATAATGGCACAAGTTAAATAGCACATCATTAAGGACCTGGGAGCGGGAGAGGTGAGGGGATATGAAGCACCATGAGCACAAAGATCTGCTCCGAATGCTGTAGGTGGACATAAAAGTTGTCATGGGGACAGGGGAAAGAGGCGAGGAGTGCTCACCGAAGACGCGTGTGCCAGCCTGCCAATTAGCCAGGGCTTTTTGAGTCAAGTGATTAGGACCTGAGGGGGAGGAAATCCACGGTGCCACCACGGGATGAGCGGGAGATGCTCAGCCGCTCACTTCTGAGCCCGAGCAAGCAAAGCTCATGGCATGGCTGCAAGCTTGTAAAATGCCCTTTCTTTTTTGGGGGAGGAATTTGCTGTGCACCCTATTTTTCAAGCTGCTGCGATCTGGTTCGGTACCACTGGTGGGTACCCTGCAGCAGAGAGGTGCCTCCAGGACACCCCAGTGAGCTGATGGGCAACACGTGGTGGCCCGTGGGCAGACCTCGAGGCCAATGTCTTTGGGAAAGGGAATATGCTGGTGCATGGCCTGAGCAAAATTGGGGAGATCTTGGCCCCTGAGAGTCAGCTGAGCAGTGATTTCCACAGATGCATTTAGCTTTGCAGCTTGGGAAACGGCTTTGTAAAAAGACCTCGAGGTTTCTTTTGTCAGGAAAATATCAAAATCCTCCTCTTTACACCAGCTCGGAGGGAGGGTTTGGCATTTGCAGGTCACTGAATAGTCTCCACTGGCAAAACAAAGTGTCGCCTCACCTGGGGTGTGACAACAGGGACACATCCCAGTGACAGAAGGGTGGCAGGCAGAGGGACCAAGGTTCTTCATGCTCAGACTGAGGAAAACATAAAAGCATGTTGGTCCGGTGCAGTAAGAGAAGGGACACACCCAGCAGGACTGTGATGAGGGTGCGAATTCTCTAATTCATGTAGAAATTGCAAGTTTAGATCACTCTGACATTTCCCTGTTATACACTGTTAGAAGTAGAAAGCAGAACTATTTCTTTGTTGTTCTAGCTTCAGGGTGGGATGAAATTATGAGAACACTAACACACAACTCCCTTTGCCTTTCAGGACTTTTAAAGAGGGGAGAGAAGTGATTTGATTTTTATTTTTAATTATCTGGAGACAAATCAGACAGACAGAGACCTTTTATTGCATGTTCCAGCCTGGAGCTATTTTATTTTTTTATGTCAGGGATATTAACCCCTGAAATAGAATTTATAATAGAAACACTGACATGGCCTTATCTGAAGTTGTGAAAAGCTATGACTGCACTGTCTGTAATATCTCCAAATCCTCTTCCCTTCCTCCCTCCTTTGCTCCCATCCTCACCAGGAGAGGGGGAGTTGGAAGCAGTACTTGCAAAATAACATTAAAAAAACCTTTGTTTTGCCCAGAAGTCTCCTCTTTGAGATAGAATTTGATAAAAATTGTGCAGAGCACACAGCTCAGCACGGCTCAAGGTGATGCTGGGTCCTGAGGACAACCCCGTTTGCTTTCTCTCTGGGCCCTTACTGGAAACAGGCACCATTCCTGAGAGCTTTTAATATCTTGAACACTAATTGCCTGATCACTGGGCTATTCTTTCAGGCTGTTGGAGAAACACCAGTTCAGCAAAACTCTCTTAAGAGGTTCTTTCAAAATATATACCATCTATAATGAAGGATTAAGTGTACTTAGCGCTAATCACGCGAGTCCTTTCCATCCACTAGCATATTCTATGAATATCAACTAATCCAGCTACATTTTTCACCTCTGTGATAAGGAGCAGGTGGTTAATGAGCATTTTTCCTGGCACATCAGGGGTGGGATATGGAGCAATCCCAGACCCATGCTGCCGTCCAAGTCACCAAAAAGGGATTTGGGACTTTACCAATCACCTTAAAGTCCCAAAGGGTTCCCACCAACTCTACTATAGCTCCAATGGCCACAGAATGTATTTATTTTCTTTATCATGAGCCTGTGCAATGTGAAGTCCTCCACGAGGTTTTACTCTCAGCAGAGGCTCTTCAGTTATCGTTATGAATGTCTCAGTGCCTCGATAATCCTGAAACTGGACTCAGCAAAGCAGGGAGCTCAGAGAAGAATCATCCCCCAAAGGTAGTTTGGCTCTGAGGAAGAAACGTTGGGAAAAAAATTGAACAGTTGGCTTTTCCCCGGAGATACATGTTTGCTCGAGGAGAGTTTGGGTCCTGCCCAGTGTCTCCATCTATTTTAAATACTATTTCTATTACACCTTTCTTTAGGGGAGGCAACCTAAGAGAGCATTTGGGAAACCCACTTGTGAAGAATAAGCCTCTACTAAAAATGAGGGGCTTGGGGAAGACAGCAGCAAAGCAGAAGCAAGGATTCGGAGGAAGATATTTGAATAAAAGTGTCAAAACCAGGTTCCTCTCTTCAGGTGCAGAAATGGGAACAGAGGAATTCGGGTTCTCCAGAAGAGCTGGCTTTTCTGTGTCCTGGCGGTATTTTCCCAGCTGTGTCTCTACCCAAAAATAAAGTGCGTGCCTTGATTGAGGCTTTGGATTAAGAGACGTACAGAAACGTTGAATTCAAAGGGTTATGGCCCAAACCTTGGGAAAAAGACGCCAAATGAAAAAGAAAATGGCACGTGTCTACAGTGTCCAAAAGGAAACCTGCCAGGGGTCCAGTTATTTCTGATCCCCCCCTCCCCAAAATAAACCTTCCTCCGTGCTGTTGACTTTCCCCAACACGGCAGCGGGAGTCTGGGCTCCACCACAGCTCCTCACAGGCGAGTTTTGATCGGCTCTTTGAAAGGAGAAGGGAGGGCATGGGAAAAGCAAAAGCAGAGCAAGAGGAGGAGAAGGGGCAGGGAGAGGGAAGAGAGAAAAAAGGGCAGAAAAAAAGAAAAAAAAGAAAAGGAGTTCCAAGTTGAGCGCAAACATACTTGAGGTCAGCAGAGTGGGCAGCCATGAGGTTTCTGAGGCTCTTGTCAGCAAGAGGACAACCAGAAAGGCTGAAAGAGAAGAGATGGAATATCTGGATAAGCAAAAAAAAAAAAAAAGAAAAAAAAAAGGGAAAAAAGGAAAAAGAAAAAAGGGGCAGGGCATGGGGAGGGAGAGGGGCAACAGAAGGTGTGGAAGAAACAGAACCAAACTATCCACATGGTCAAAAAATATACTGAAAGAAATAAAAAGGTTGATTTTCTGAGTCAAAACCATGAAAAAAAGGTCAACCCACCTGCGGTGAGAGGCATAGTTTCCCGTTATGTGTCCGCTGCCATCACAGCCTGGGGTTGGGCAACTGAGCAACAACAACAACAACAACAACAACAAAAAGGAATGTTAAGTGCTGGGAAGGAATGGGTTCCCCCAAGAGCCGCGACCTGCAAATCCAGCTGAGCCCCCTCAGGGTCTGTCTGGGGGGGTGCAGTCCAACCCCAGCCCCCTCACACCAGCTCCTTCGTGAATGAGTGCAGACAAACTGGCTGTCTCCCTTCCTCCCTTTTCTTGTCCTCCAAAACATCACAAAGAAAAAAAAAAATTGAAAAAAACGCAAAAGATTTTGGGCAAATGTGAAGAAGGTATTCAAAATATTCAGTGGCTTGGTTTGTTTGGTGGCAGTGGGAGACCCAAAGCAACCTGCTGAGTGGCATGAACGTGCAGGCATGAACACCACTGCCTTGGCACTGCCAGTTTGGATAATTTTTGCAGTGCTGAAGCTCTGGCTGCAGAAATCAGCTTATTCCCTGCAAGTATCACATTTCAGATATTGGATTTTTAAATATTTTTTTTCCCCTAGCCCTTCTAGCAGCAAAGAAAAGCTTTAAAATACTGTTCACTCCAGAAAGGGAATAAAAGTAACCTCTGGCTTGTATGCCTGGGGCTCCTAAATTGGGAACAAGCAGAAGCTGCCTTTGCTGTGCTGCATCTCCTACCTGTCCCTCTCCACTGCCTCTCTCGGGAATGGCACTTGCACAGGCAATGGGAAAAGGTGTCCAGGGAGTAAAATAAATCTGTGCACAAGCAGTGAAGCTCTGGCACAGTAGTTGTGCCCTGCCTGCCCGAGGCTGAGGTGTATCCAAGAGAGCATATGGGAAGCACAGGGATGTCCTGGGACACTGCAGGGATGTCCTAGGATGCTGCTGGGATGTCCTGGGATGCTGCTGGGATGTCCTGGGACAGTCTGAATCTTGGGATTGCAGCCAGTCCCTGCCTGAGTCCTTTTTCCAGACACAAACACAGTGAGCCTGAGAGCCAGCAGGGATATGAAGATGCTCGAGCCGCAGGGGTGTGTTGCTCTGTGGTACCCAACAGCAGGGCAGCGAGGTGGGAGAGGTGAGGAGCACCTTCACAGCTCCTACCATCAGTGCCTGGAGATGGGCCAAGAGCTGCACCCAGAGCCCGAGCATCAAACAGACACAGCGGGTAAGCCTGCTCCTGAGTTAACTACAGCTAATTCATTGCAGCCCTTGGGCCAGAAAGGAACAAGGATGATAAATGGGGAGAGAAGGCTCAGGACTGCCCATGACACCATTTATTTATTCCAGGGCTGTTTCCATTTAGGAGATTTCTCTACCCTCATAAGACAATTAAAGGAGGACTTCAGGGCTCTATCCACATCACTGCTGGGTTTTAAAAAAGCCTCCAGAGCTTTGTGTGGGGCAGGCTGGTCTGTGTTTTGCTCATTTAGGGAAGACACTGCTGGGGCTCGGACCCCACAGATCTCCTCCCTGTCTGCTCCCTCAGCATCCTGCTTGCATAGCCAAGTAAGGAGCTACGTTGTAAAAGGTCAGCAAAATGCTGCTCTCATCAGCTCTTCCCTGTTTAACATTTTCTTAAATGTTTTAACACGTTCCTATAGGTCAGGTGCACAGGAAAGAAGCCAAGATCAGCAGATCTGCTGGGATCCCTGGGTGAGGAGACCTCCCCATCCTCTAATGCCATTAGAGCAGAGCCAGGTCCAAGCTGCAGCATTTAGGTCAAACTTAAAATCTGTTTAAAATATTAACCATGACTTTGGGGATCAGTGTGGGTGCAGATCAATACCCCATCTAATAGAAGAAGAGATCTGGGTGTGTATTTCCACCCACCCAATGCCACAAACACACAGATGTGAGCTGGGTTGGGATCTTTCTCCAGCGTAAGATGCATCATGACAACAATCTAGCTGCAGCCCTAATTCACGTTTTCTGGCCCTATATTGTCTGAGTGATGGGAGCCATTGCTTGACATTAAGCAGCTAACAAGTCCTGTCTTCCCGACAAGGTACCTTGCAGTCCAACACCCCTTTGGAGAAGGCACTAAGATCCCTTGGGTGCTCTTGGCTCTGCAGCATCACTGTGTGTCCAAAAACAAGGGGGCAGGAGATCGGGCAGGCTCCATCAGCGTGCATAAATACGATTCTTGGAAAATACCAAGAGAATTGGGCCCTGCAAGGTTTCCACAGCCCTGTCCACGCATCCTGAGAGCATAAGACCCTCCAGAAAGTTCCCTTCATCACTGCAGAGTTTAGCTACCATATGGGAATTGCTTCAACGATCGCAGTTGCACGAGGATAGGGTTTCTCTTTGAGGCTCCATTTGAACTGCTTAGATGAGGCAAGACCAATCACAGAAAGAAAGGGAACTGCAGTTCTGATTTTAAAAATACAGTTTTGTTTCCTACCAGCCTGGCTGTACATATTTTATACATTTGGGAGGAAAAGACAAGAAGGCAGGACTTACGTGAGCAGCTCTTTCTTGATGTCCTTGGAGAGGAATTTAAGCTTGAAGTTGGTTAAAGTAACTTCCCCTGGGTATTTTCGTTCTTCAAAGTTTTCCTCTGACACCTCTTGCTCGTCAGCTTCTGAGGAGGCGAAAGAGTGGGCAGCAGGCTCTGACTGCAAAGAAAACACCCACGAAAAGTGGTTGCAGTGGGGGTCAGACTGTCCAGAGCTAGCATCTGGTAGCACTGATGAAGCTAATAATACTTCTCTCCAAGGCTCAAAGGGCAAACTAGGGGTTCTGGGGGAAAACAAGGCAACTATAGAGTCCCCCCTAAGGTGCTTTCGAACATCAAGAGTCACTGCTCACCTCTTCTGGCTCCTCTTCCCGCTGGCGGTTTGGTTTAGTGTAGTCAATGGGCCCATCCCATTCATCCTGGCGGGAGGTCTGGCTTGACTGGGGGGAGGTCATGGTGCTGCTCGTGGCACTGGTGCTGTTTTGGCGCTGGGACACATCTGGGGACTTCACGCTGGGACTACTGCTGCAGCTGCTGCTGCTAGGAAAGGTGCTCTCCCGTTTGCGGTGCTTGTTCATACTCAAGTCCAGAGTGCCATTTTCATCCACCTCAATGTCCATGGACTGAAAGGTTGGAAATATGCCCAATGTTAGCAGCTGCCAGCAGCTCCCTGTCAGGATCTTGTCCCCATTTGTTGACTTATTCACGTCCCGTTCCCTCCACAGTCAGTTAGAAGGAACTGAATAGAAAGGGATGCTCTTTCATGAGTATTTCAGAAACTTGCCATGTTACTGTACTCCCAGCAAGGTGGCATTTTGACTCAGCTGGTTAAACACAGGCATCTAGTGCCATTTAAGATGTCCCATGGTATCCAAGACATCTGTCCAAGGCTAGAGGTGCAGCATGGGACTTCTGGAAAACCTGTGTTCATCTGGAAAATAGCTTGAGCTCACTTGGACAAAACTGGAGAATCTCAGATGGCATCATATACAGACCAGCAAGCAACAGAAAACAGCTCTGAGACTCTGAACGATGCTCATCCCAGAGGGGAACCATGTCCAATCTCCGTGCCACACTAAGAGCCAAGATTACCTCCTCCAAACTGCATCACCCAAAGCAGGGAGCGAAAGGGTGGTATGTGATGAGTCTCTGCATTCCCTCTCTATTTGAAATTTAAAATGAAAGGAAGGGAAA
>NW_009712219.1:29641-59509 GCF_000703405.1 Apaloderma vittatum
GCCAGGGGCTTCTTGCGGCTTGGTGCTGAGATTCTCCGGCATTTCCCAGCAGCGGGTGGAGAGGTTGAGGATGGCGGTGGCCGCCATGTGCGCAGCCTCGGCGTCGTGGGAGTAGTCGAAGCCTGTGGAGGAAGATGAAGTGCTCTTCACGTAACTGCCGGAGGGGCTGTGGCTGGGGGAAGAGGCCTTTGGAAAAGGTTTGGCTGGAATGAAAAGAGAAGGAACAACACAAGGCTGATGTAGCACCGGCACGGGCAGCAGCGAGAGGTTCAGTCAGTGTGACACAGCTGTGCCAGGAACAGCCAACCCACGGACCCTTTGGCTGCCTGGGATGTGCAACAGCAGCGGTGCTGGCTGGTGTGAATGCTTAAGTCATTAACTAACTCTGCCATCCAGGCCCCAAAACATGAGTGCTTTGCTTTGTTAAAGCTGCAGCTCAGTGGAAGTGGCTCAAGGAGAAAGCTCAGAGAAGCTTCCTGGCTCTTTTTTTTAGTGTTCTCTCTATCTTCATAACTTATCTCTGCAGAGCTGGTGTGCGGAGAGATTTCTGATAGCATGCCTGAAAACTGACAGTTTAAAAAAATTACATTGCGAGCAAAACCACAGCCTTGAAATAAGGGCTTCCGATGATGACAGCAGTGAAATATGGATTTTCTGACAACTGACGTATCGTTTAAATATGCCCGAGTAAGAGGATTCATTAGACAGCCACACGTGGCCACAATACCACACTGTTGCTGTGTGTCACAGCACGCAGCGATCCCAGAGATGCAGTTTCTCTTTACACCCTATGAAATGAAAGTATTTCCCAGGGTCAACCCACAACAAAATTTGTCCTAATCTTGAACCTGGTCCTGTTTAGGAGGGCCCTGACCCACACTGAGTCTGCTCTGGAGTCAGTAGTTTCAGTGGGTTCAGTCGATATTGAACAGCCACAGGATTGTATTCTGAATCAAGCAGAAAAATCTTCAAAATCTTAGTTTCAGTTTGCTTTTTGGGGGGAAAACTTCCCCTCCTCTTTCAGAGAAGACCGATAAGCTTTAGCCTGACAATGGCAAAGCAGCAAGACAACCTTGGGTGATGTGGCTACAGAGCAAAGCAATTTCATTATTCCCATTACAAACTCCTAATATAAGACACTATAAAACACTAATCTTCCTGAGGACTGCTTTCTTCCTCGTTGTGTGCATATATAATGCATATTGACATTAATGGGAGTTATGCACACACATGCCGGGGAATATAAATCCCTCTGGATGAAGATCTCTCTAAAATAAGTTCTCGGTGAAAGGAACAGATTTCCCTGCTATGATTGGCAATCATATTCATCTCGTCGCTTTGATTAACTCATTGGAGGTTTGCCCAAACAGTTATTTTTGTGTACGGCTGCTTGTTTGCGAGTCCGGTTTAATCCGTGCCTTTGCGGCGGGGCGTGGGGATTGCCAGCCCAACCTGACAATATCCAGGATCGTGAGATGCCAATTTCAATTTCACACCGTAGGCTCAGCGATGCTTTTCCATTTCATAAGTATTTTTGCCGCTAATAGACTCGCAATCAGCAAATTAGTAAAATAAGTGATGAGAAAAAATAGAAAGGATTATCCTAGTGGGTCTGCTGGAATTATTTTTGTCAGTACAATTACCCTGAAAATTCTTTGCTAATATTGCAAATAACACAATCTATTCAGCAAGAGAATCACTTGTGCTGGGAAACAAATTACTTTTCCATCAGCCCTAACCCAGGATGACAGTGGCAGTTGTGCTCTCTGGCCTCCATCCAATTTCATTGTCTGATCCTTTACAGATTTAGTACTGTAATAAAGGGCGCTTCCATTGTAGTGCAACAACCGGGATGCTTCCAAGTACGAGCACTTTTTAGAGAGCAGCTGCATCAGGATTAAACGGGATTGTGGGAGCGGGATTAGCCAGACAGAAAGCCCTCTTGGGGCTGCTGACTTCTGCAAACGGGGCTCCTGAATCTCCTAATTTCCCCCCATCCTCCTTGAAAAGACATCTTCAGGTGCATGTCTGAATTCAAAGGGAAGGGGGAGACTGCCTCCCTGTGCAGCTTCCCTCCTGCTCGGGACAGCCCAGCCCCTGATGGTTTATTTAAGCCATTTCATTTTCACCCACGCTCGCACGGTGCTGCAACCAGCGCGAGGTCCGGGGTAAAGAGCAGAGGTGGGTGGCTGCAATGGGAAAGAGCTGGGAGATGGGAGGGGGGTGATCGATAGGGAGCAGAGCTGGAGAGCAGAGCACGGGCAGAGAAGACAAATGGGCGGAGTGGGTCGTATATGAGATGGAAGAGAAGAAAACTGTAATCCATTTAGCTAGATGAGGAAAGACAGATCAATAGATATGAACTGCAAAGCAATGGGGACTGACTGAGGACAACTGTGTAACTTATCCCACCTAGCGACATCACTCAGATTAATGTTCCCATCTCTCGACGCAATTCTTCCCAAAGCTGAAGCCAAAGCAACTCTCCCCTGAGCAAATCTTCACCAGCAGCTGTGGGCTCCTCTCTCCATCAGAGGTGCACATCCTGGGACCCATCTCAGCCTCCCCATCCCCGTTCCTCCCCCTGCTCCGCAGCAGCAGGAGGGACCCAGCAGCTCAACACCAAGACTCCCATCGCCCCAAAGCCACGATCCCTAGAGCCTCGCGACACACCGAGAAAGGAAGAAAATGCAGAACCCAGCCCCTCCCTGCTCCCAACTTACATTTAAAGGCTTTAGGTGAGGTTTCGCTAGTCTGAATCTTTGGGGCAAGCATGCGTTTGCCAAAAACCTGAGCATCAAAACTTGCATAATCGAAGGTGACCTTGGAGTACTTCTCCAGCTCCTTGGCCAGGTTGGCCCGGGGGGTGGCTGGGACCATGTTGGGCCGGTAACTTCCATACTGAGGGATCTCCAGTTGCTTCACAAAGCACATAGGCCTGAGGATGAAACAACGAGCAACAGTGATTTTTCTTTTCCTCAACAAGATGGCCATTGGGAGGGGCTGGATATGTTGGGGATGCGTAGCTGCACCCTGTCCCCAAGGGGCTACTGGTGAAGAGGAGGCAGCAACAGCTCTTTTGGTCTGCCTCAACAAGCCTGCGTCTGGGTCTCTTAGATTCCTTTTTAAATTTTTTCTCCTTTTTTTAACTTTTTTCTCTTTCTCTTTTTCCTCTTTTTTAAGCAAAACACCAAGGTGTCAACCCCATCCACCTCAATATTCTCGCAGGTTGCTGCATCATGGCAGCATTTCCTAAGAGGAGGAGAAATCCTGGAATCGTTCTCTTAGGGGACTCCTGTCAGAGGAGGGCACACGAAGGCGTGAGGACCCCACTTTAGCTCCGCTCCTCGCTGCAGGTTCATTTGCAAAGGCACCAGGACTTCTCCCCTGCCCGCAGAGTCCCTCTTAGAGACCCACTTCTGCTGGGCTGCCTATCACAAATCAATTTGTCTTGCATATAAATTGTATATAAATGGCCTATTGTTATTCTCCTTCCCGTGACCTCTTTCCACCAGCGAGTCCTCAGAGCGGGAGCTCCTTGGAGCACAGACCATGCTCGTGATGCGCTCAGAGCGCTCCGCACCCGGCACGGGCTCCGCTGCAAATAAATAAGTAATTGCCCTAAATGGCCTTTCCAAAGCACCGAGCCCCAGTGCACCGGGGTGCTCAGCAGTCCTGGGGAGCAAATAAATAAATTAATCAGACCTCAACGCCTTTGTGGGATTGCTGCTCAGGGCTCATACCGTGGTTTTTATCCTGCTCCCATTGCAAAATAACGAACCATATTACAATCCATCTGTAGCCTCATGAATCACATCAGCTACGGAAGCCAGCATCTACCAGGGACATCTTTAATGCGAGCCAGCCCTTTCTCTCATGAAAATAGAGACGGGCAAAATAACAAAATAGATGTGACTGCTTTGGAAGTGAGTGGCAGGTTTGTCTCATCTGAGCTCTGTGGGCTAACGAAGAAAAGTAGGTGGACTTAGGCGAAATCGCCATCAAGTGATTTATATGCAGCCTGAATCTGCCGCCCCAAGCCCACCCTACTTATAATGCTAATATAATAGCCATCATCCTCTGGCAGTTTGCATTGCAGAGCAATCGGCACAAATGCCTTCTGCTGCACTGGTAAAACCCTTTGGCCCGTAGCCGCAGCATTAATTGACGCTACAGAAGCAATTCATTGTCCTCAATGCCCTCCCTGGGATCATCAATTAAATACCTCCCCACCTTGGCGAGACCTATAGTGATAATAACAGGACTCAGCAGGATCGAGGCAGGGCCGGAGGGAGCCACGACGGCCGCTCTTGCGAGCGCGGGATCGCGGGGAGGGTCGGGGCAGCTGGGTTACGCGGTGCTGGGCTTCGCCGTCCCATTTACCTGAGTATCCGGTCAGAATTGGAGCTGGTCTTCGAAGGATCAGCAGACTGGGTTTGTTGCTTTTCGTGCGATTTGGCTAATTTTTCAGCAGCAGCAATGGGGCACCCAGATAAACTGTGGGAGGTTGGTGTGGGGTTGGTTTTGGTTGTTGGGTTTTTTTTTAAGAAGGAGAAAAAAAGAGAGAAGGAAACCAAGCATGAGGGATGAGCATGTAAAGCTTCATTTCACTGAGCTCATGAGAAAAGCGTTTGCATTTAAAGGTTTTTGTTATCGCTATCTTAGCTTACTTTTAGTCTTGGCAAGCAGCAAAGCAGCCAAACGTCAAGTGCCGAAACTCTCCAGGATGAGCCCTGGAGCATCCCCAGGGCCGGGAGGTGAATCAAGGAGGCAGCTCCGCCGGGCTGAGCACAGCAGGGGCAGAAAGGGACGGGCTGGATTCTTTGAGTGGTTTTAGCAGTTAAACGGCATTTTCTGATTCGTATTTATTTGAATCTTTTGCAGGCGCTGTTTGACAGGAGCCTTCTGAGGGGCACTTGCGGGGAAACATTTGCACTTCTGATGTGCACAGCTGCCAGCGCGCAGGTGCCTGCGGGGATTGGGGGCTCTAATGGCTTTTGCTCACACAAGCCCTACTCTGCCTCTTTGGGACAGCTTGGCTTTTATGGCATTTGGTCAGGGAAAGTCAAAATCCCTCAAAACCAGAGCCCACATGCTCCCAGCTAACCCCAAGCCGGCATTGAGGGAACCCGAACCCAGCCCTGTGTGAAATTCAGGGCTCTGAGCCCATCATGCCTCAGCCCAAACTGCTCCATAACCCACTAACACCAATAGATCACCTTGGTCTCGCTGCCTGCACCAAATAGAGCTTCTCAATTAACCAAGCAGATTTCCCTAATTTTCCCTGAGTGTCTATGGCTACAATGAAGCATCCACCAGCTTCCCCCATAGCTGATCAAGTAAGGACACAAACCCACCTCACGCCTGCAAATGCATCGGCGTTCGCAGAGCCACCGCTCTCTGCCAGTTAAGCTCAAGTGCAACAAATGGTAAATCATAAATTCCTGAGTGTATCCCCCCAGGACAAGCTAGTCTGGCCTTTTTGGAAGGTTTCTAGCTTTTAAGTGCACCATCCCCTCCTCTTGCAGCCTTTCTGTTTGTAAAAGTGGCCAAGTTTAAGCGAAGCTAGAGCATAACTACAGGTCAAAAGCACAACCTTGCCCTTTCCCGACCACATCTGAGCTGAGGTCCTACGACAAGAGGACCTAAATTCCCAACTCATCAATCATTTCAGCCTAAATATTGTGGAAATTCCTGGAAGATCCTGCGCATTGCCATATCACCACGCATCACCCTCCAGGCAGCCTCACCGGGAACCCTCTGATGCTCTAGTGCCAAACACCCTTTTCCACAAACTCCCACTTGCATTCCACCTGCGAGCCTGGAAGTATTGATCTGCTCTATTGCCTGGCCACAAATCACTGCCTTATCTTGCTTTCCCATATTATTCTTTGTATTAGGGTCATCCCTACTTCACCCATCCTTAGTTGCACCATCTCTCAGAGCAAGAGCAAAGCCAAGGCTTTTGGGGCTGGCGGCCCTGCTGCCATCCTTGCCCCGGTTATTACAGAGAAGAAGTCAAAGCTGGTACCTCCTGTGTGTGTTGCGGTTGCTGTTGACGTGACCCTGTCCTGTGCAGCCTGGCGTGGGGCATTTCAACACGTTCTCGTGCATCGCCAAGACTTCGGAGCGAGAAGGGGAAGGGGAGAGGGGAAGGGAAGCAAAAACAACTTGATAAAAATCAGAGGAAAAAAAGAAGAAAACGAAGAAAAACAAACAGACAAACAAAAAGAAAAGACAAAATCATCAAGTCTTGTACGCTGGTTTCCTAGAAATCAGGGAACGTGAAATGCTGTAATTAGAATTCGTCTGTGTGGAGAAAAAAAGAAAAGATTTACAAGGGAGCAGTGCTCAGGTCAGCACTAGATTAGCATCTCTGCACACAGTTTGGGCTTTCTCCTCCTTTGCTGATTGCAATCCAGTTTACCCCATCCAGCACCTCCCTCCCACCACCACTTTGGAGCCAGGTCTCCCAATTTCAGGTAGTTTTAAGTGATTGAAGTTGTATCTCTGCTTTTATCCTTAGGACTAGTCTTTGTTTGATTTTATTGGTTTTTTTTCAAATTTTAATCTTCAGGATTATTGCTTCCTGCAGCGCTGACCTTAAAAGTAAAGAAAATAATTTGATTTGCAAGCTTTTCTAAAGCATACAGCTTGTGTTAGTTATTTATTAATATCTTGTCTTGCATTCAAACTGGTGTGAAGATAACTGTACTTTCTCTTGTTTCCTGCAGTTCTGTGTTTATGGCAGGTCTTCAACCTTTGAAATTACTGATAAGGAAGGGCTCTTTTTTGGGGGAGGGGAGTCTATTATGCCATTGTCATAAACATACAACATTGATTTTTACGTGTATATACAGGGAAAGCTATTTAGGAGGCTGGTAGAGAGGTAGAAGTAAAGTCTTTCTCTATGTGTATATACATGTATATATAAAAAAATTGTTATAGTGATGACAAACATTTTCTGTGGAATAGATAAACCTTGGTGTAGCACCTTGAAAATGTTAGAGTGGTCAGGGGAGACTCAGCAATCCTGAACAGCCTGAACGACTCCTCTCCTTTGCTGTACAGCAACACCTTGGACGGCAGGAAAGAACAGTTTCACCTTCTTCCCGACGTGATACCCAAAATAGGGAAAAATATGTGATGTTCGGTGTCAGGATGGGAACTGCTCTGGAGGCGGGCAGTCATTTTTAAAGCACCTCTTTGATTTTCGGAGAAGGGACCTCATTCTCCACAGGATGGTGCTAAAAATCTTCAAGAAGAGTAGGACTGCCTCAGAAACTTCTCATGAAGAGCGACAATGCTTTGGTGGTTAAAGGCATCCCGGAACAACTTGGAAAAGCACCATCCCATGCCAGAAACTCTGTTATACCTCAAGGATTAACATCAGGCTTGTGCTAAGGACTCATAAAACACACATCATTCGGGACTATTCGGAGAACCTGTTGGCCATGAGACTGCTCTACCTATCAGGTGTGAAATTCCCCCTAGGAAATCAGGCTTCAGACTAATTAACAAACCAGTGGTATCCCACCATGTACTCACTCTCGGGAGGGATCCTGTCTTTGTGCGGACAACCAGAGAGGCTGCGATGATGAGGGTAGAGTCCCGTGACGTGGCCGGTCCCATCGCAGCCAGGAGTTGGACATTTGATTTCTCGCTTCTCGGGTCTTGAAGGATCTAGGGATTGCAGGGATAAAGCACAGGGGGCAAGCAAGTGAGTGGGTTTGGAGAGGAAGGGGTGGAAAGAAGAGGAAAAATGCTCAGGATGCTTCCCACCACTTTTCCAATCAAACAGGGAGAAATTTTGGGGTTTGGAGGTGTGGTGGTTTTTTTTCTTGAAGGTGGAATTGTAACATCGGAAATTAAAAAAATTAAAATCAGCGAAGAAGTTTGAGTAGGTCACCTGGATTATAAGGAGGATGGAGCTGCTCACAGCGAGCAAACAAGCAGCCTCAACTGAGAACCCTGAAACCCCTGCCCAGACCCTCCTGTTTCTGTGGCCAAATTCCTACCACTACTTGAAAACCCCCTTGGATTTTATTCCAACCCTTCCTGCTCAGGCTGAGATTTTCTCAAGTAATTTCACTTCTGAGGTGTAGGGGACACCATCATGTCACGCTTTTGCTGTTCCCCTCTAGGATGTCCCTATCGCTCTGGGCGTTGAGGATTTGTGGCTAAATTCCCTCTGTGGGCTGTGAATCCCCCAGCCCCGGCAGCCTTGTTTTCATGGGATGCTGAGCAGACAAGTTCAGCCCTTTCACTGGGGATGGGGAGGAAGGAGACACGCGAAGGCTCGTCCTCGTACCTTTGCCGTAGTAGCTCTTTCGAATGCTGTCCAGCGGTTTGTTCTGTTTCTCGTCCACCTGGAAGTGCTTGACGTGCTCTCCTGGCAGCCGGCTGGGCTCCCGCACGATTTTCACCTGCTCGGCTTTCAGCGCGATGGCTTGTTCCAGCAGCCCCAGGTTCCCCCTCGTCATCATGTCGTACATCTCTGACTCATCGGTCACCGCCGATTTCTGGGAGCGGGCGTCGTCGTCTTTGTCGTCGTCCGACCGGACCTCCACAATGACCGAATACTCGGGCTTCGGGCTGAACTGCCCTTCACAGTGGCTTTTCTGGGTGTCCTGAGAAGTGTGAGGAGCTTCTTCGCAGATCACTTCAGGAGCCATCTCCTCCTCCTCTTCCTCCTCCTCTTCTTCCTCTTCCTCCTCCTCTTCCTCTTCTTCCTCTTCCTCCTCGTCGTCTTCATCCTCCTCCTCCTCCTCCTCCTCCTCCTCCTCTTCTTCTGCTTCAGCCTTTTCAAGTTTGCAGGACTCCTCGCAGTTCGCGTCGTCCCGGTGCTCTGGGCACAACTCGCTGCTGCGCTCGCTGGTGACCTCGATGACTTCCTCGGCGTCCTCCGTCTGGATGATGATGTCCTTGTCGCACTCCTCCTCCACCAACTCCTCTCCTGCATCCTCGTGGACCAGGTGCACGACGTTGGACGGCGGCTTGGGGACCTGCAGCTCAGCCTCAGGCAGCTGCCCTTCGATGGCGAGAGTTTCCTCCGCTATTTGGCCTAGGTTGAGGAGAGAGTTGGCGATTATTTCTTGATAGCTGCTATAGTTGGCCTTGCTGGGCCCGGACGTACTTGTTGCCGTATTTTGTCCATAATGGGTGGATTTTGCTGGGCTTCTCTCTGAAGGGGTGGCAGGGGGAAGAAGGAAAAGAAAGAAAAGAAATGGGGGGAGAGGGAAAAGGAGAGGGAGAAGGAAATAAAGGAGAAAAGAAAAAAGGGAAGGGAGATAAAAGAGAAAGGAGATAAGGGAAAGGAGATAAGGGAAAGGGAAAGGGAAAGGGAAAGGGAAAGGGAAAGGGAAAATAAGGAAAAGAGGACAAAAATAAAAAAGGAGAAAAACAGAAGAGAAAAAAGGAGGGAAAGAAAAAAAAAAGGAGGAAAAGAAAGTAATTATATAAGCTCGTAAGCATCTCCTTATCTTACTTAAACTCAATTGGAACCAGAGCCTGACTGCCCTACCAGTGGAGCGACCTGATTTATTGCATTTGGGAATGACAGGTAGAAAGGGGATTTCCACGCAGAAGCTTTCATGGGACTCAGACACCCACAGCTTCCCAGGCCCTCACAATCAGCTGCCCCCCAGCCCCTCACTCCCAGTACTCCCCAAACCAGGGGCTCCAAGCCAGGGACATGGCGCCAGGACCTCACAGGGCACCCATCTGGTTTCCTTGTCACTCCTCCTCATGGGTATTGGCTGAATCCAGCTGGGGTGATGACTCCTGTACCTGGGCAGGCAGCCGAACCCCTCGAGAAACCGATGTGGGACGCCCACTGCCTTCCCCGCCACCACCTGAGCCACGGGACGAGCTCCTTGCTGCTTCCCACGGTTCTTTCCCCAAGGAGCATCCGTGATGGACGAGCTCTCATTTTTAAGGCGCTGGAGACAATCCGTGCCCGTGGCCTCACAGCTTAACCAGAGCGTCGCTTCCACTGAGCGCGATAACAGACGGACCCATCCTGTACATAATTCAGGGGAGCTATAACTCCTGGTTATTAACACTCCCTGCCCTTTATTCATCCACAGAACACAGCTCTGCAATCAATAATGATAAAGCACCTTCTGCCGGCTCAGGGCTGCGGGTCTCCTCCTGCTCCACCGCCTCCCCCTCGTCCTCCTCCAGCGTCCCCTCCGACTCGTCGGAGCCGGACTCCTCCTTCGCCTCAGCCTCCTCACTGCCATCGCTGTCGACGTTGTAGCCTTCATCCAAGGCCAGCTTGAGGGGATGGGATTTTCTCTTCGACACCAGATGTTCGGCCTCCGCATCCTGAAGTTTCCTCTTCTTTGCCAGAGGGCAGCTCTGTAAACTGCAGATGGGATCAAGGAGCAGAGAGGAGGCATTGCCGAGTGAGAAAGGCACGGCTATGGCATCTGAACTGCTTCAGCAAAGGCAAGTGAGACAAATACACAAATACTAAAAAAAATAATGAGTCACCCAGCAGCCCAGATCTGCTCTCAGACATTGACTTCATGCAACTACGTCGACTTCTTTGAGAAGTCAGCTCGAGGATGCTGGGTTTGCTCCAGCAGCCTGGCCCGTGGGCGGTTGTTGTCCAGGGAGCAGCAGGATCTGCAGCTCCCAGCACCGCTGTTGGTGATGGCCACCAGTGCCACCATGAAACCAGGCAGGGGATGCATTTTTCCATCCCCACTACCTCCGACCCAGCCTCACCTTCTGTGTCTTGCATACTTTCCACGGATGTGTCCTGAGCCGTTACAGCCTGGGGTTGGACAGCTTGGGAGGGAAACAAGCAACCATCAAGAACAGCAATAGGACCCAGATAATTCATTTTTAATTAGAATTGTATAGACTACAGTCAGTTAAACAGGTCCTGTGCACAAGGAACAAAATAACCACAAGAGGGAAGATAATTTCCCTCAAATGGTTCAGCTTGTCCCTTTGAATTCCAAGTGAGGAGGGCAGGAGAGCAGCCTTGCAGTTTGCTAAAAATTAATGAAATGGCTCACCCCATTTAATTAGATGAACGGTTCATTATAGTTTTATGATTATGTTTAATTAAAGATTTGCATGTGTAAGAGCAAGCTTTTAAAAAGCAGACAACTACTGCACTCTGCCTCCCCACTGCCACTTCTTGGGGGTTTTTTGCTGGTGCAGGAGGAAAACATGGACTTTTCACTTATTTGGTGGCTTTTGAGGGAACGGGGGCTCCTTTCACTTAGAAAGGGCTGGCTTTGTGGAAAGAGCAGTCTGGGAGCCGGCTGAGGAGGTTTTTTAGCCAGAGCACTTTGGGTGAAGATCACCAAGACAAAAATCCTCAAAAGCACATCAGAGCTTCCCTTGTGAAGAAACGGATGGGATTTAGGTGACCAGATCTCCCAAATCCCTGCATTTGTTGCTGCTGCTGAGCAGAAGACAATGAGATAAAGGCTTACAGGGAGCTTTGGGCATCGCTTGCAGCTTCTGCTGCCTTTGCCATGGGCTGCAGCATCCCTCGGCGCGGGGCTGCGCACCTCCCCTGCGGGGGTAATTAGTCCCAGCTCCAGGAGCTGTAAGGGCTCCAGATAAGAAGCATTAAAGCAAACATTTTCTGGCAAAACCAGATTATGGCATTGATTATAGGATGCCCAAGTGACTCTGCCTGACATGTAAGGAATTCTGGAGTCATGTAGGATTAATAACCTCATTTAGCACCGTATCACCCTCGGCCCGGGAAGTCGGAAGCGCTAATGAAATCTCTTGATGACAGTGCAAGGGGAGAAGGCATCACCAGCCCGGAGGGTATCTGGCCAGCCCGTTATTCTTTGAGTAAAAGACACAGGGTGGCATTAAATAGTACCAAGTGCCAAATCGGGCTGTAAGGACTCAGAATTTCTGTTCTCAGCAAAGAGCTCAGAAGGCCTGGGATAAGGAAGATGTGAGTGCACTAATGGATGCAGCAGCTCAAGGTGCACCGGCGGGTTATTAATGGCTCGAGTCCCCAGAACACCGTGCACAAGTCAGATCGCTGTGCTCAAAGAATATAATTCAACCCAAAACCAGGACAGGAAAGGGCTGCTGAACTGTCAGGAGAGTAGGAATCCTGCCTTCAGGGAAAGGGCTTGCTTTAGCTTAGCAGACCTAACGCTAAAAGGGCAAATGATGGCAGCACATCCCCTAAGGGGACACGCTTTTCTAGATGACACGTGGGTGCAAGCTGCAGCCCCTGGCCTCTCCAAGACAAAGTCCCCTTTTCCTGCTGTCTCCTTTCATCGTGGCCCAGTTTCAACCCGACATGCTGAGCATCCTCTAACGCCATCCCTCAAGGCATCCCAGCTTTTTTGGGCATGCATACACAGCCCAAGCCCCGCTATGCCGGAGGTCTGGCCTGCCAGCGATGCACCCCTTCCCCAGAAAACACTCGGGGATGTATATAAAAAGATCTCATCCTGCTAACGTAACTGAAAGGAGCTCCCCCCTTTGCTGCTCCTTCTGCTGATGATCTGAAAGTCTATTTAATTTTTATTGCCCTCAGTCATGACTGAGGCTGCTCTGTCCTGAGCAGCCCCAGACACACTTTAAGTGACTTTAAGCAAAACAATGTTTACCAGTGACTTGCCTGAAAATGTCCTTATTCAGTGGGAAACAAGAGCAGCTCTGATGAAGATGTTACAGGCTTTCCTGAATCAATTAAAGCTGATTCCCACCCCACTCACCCCCTGTTCTTGATGTGGTGAAATAAAGCTCGAAGTAAAATGTAAGGAGGAAAGAGCCAAGTGATTCAGCATCGAGGTTTTCCGAAGGTGGTGACCTGGGATGTCTCTGACTTCAATGTGTCAGTTTAATCCCTTTAAAAACCCACCATCTCAGAGGTGATGCTCGACATGCTCTGGGCCAGGCTTTCCTGTCCCCATGCTCCTCTGGGGAGGTTTCATGTCTTTTGGCAGGAGTCCCGAAGGGGAAAGAGGCTTCGAGGTCTATTAAAGCTACTCTCCTTCCCCACAAGAGCCACCACACAGCGACCTGTTCTCCCCCCCTCCCCAGCCTTCATATGCTTGACAAAAGGGCCTCTTATTGCTATGCAGACGATGCCCTGCTTCCAATTAGTCGATTAATCGTCCAGTTATTCAGGCAATTAGGTGACAGCTGCAGAGATGGCTTTGTGGAGCACTCTGTCCTGCCCCTTATAGATGTCACCTGCTCCAATTACCACCTCCACTCAAGTGTTCAGCAATAAAAGTTGGAGAAGTGGCGTGCCCGCCGCTCACTCCTCCCGTCTCTCCAGAGTAATAGGAGAGCGGAGGAGCAGAAATGCTCTGAAATTGGGTTGGTTAAGGTCCAATTACTCTCTGACACACACGGCTTTCTAACAGGAGGCTGCTAGGAAAGGCAGCCCCTGCTATTAGTGCCTGTCCAGGTTAAAGACTCCTATCTCTTGCATAAGCCCTTGTGCAAGGTTTAAAGGCAGCTTAGAGGTGGGGGAGGCTGTTATTTATAATGAGAAGCTCTGTAGGGCTGCAGAGGCTCGCTCTGGCGCTTTTGGCTGCTGCTGTTTGCATGCCAGCACTGCTAAACGAGTGACAACGGGACCTTGATGACTCCACAAGGGACATAGGGCCAAAGGAGGAGCACCTGGCACCAGAAGTGATGTGGTACAAGGTTTTTAGGGGCAACAAGAGGATGTAAAATACATGGAAAAGAAACTCTGCTTAGCAGGATGCTGTCCCTAACGATTCTGCTAACGCAAATTGTGGGGATCAGGTTTTACTGGGGTTTAGATCTGGGGTGGGACAGAATTGGCTGGAGGGTCCTCAGTCTACCATGGCCCATCCAGAGCTTGTATTTCATCCCTTTCTCTCCTATGGTTTCATAGAATCATAGAATGGCCTAGGCTGGAAGGGACCTTAGAGATCATCTAGTCCAACCTCCCTGTCACAGGCAGGGACGCCTCTCAACTAGATCAGGCTACTCAAGGCTCCGTCCAACTTGGCCTTGAACACCTCCAGTGAGGGGGCAGCCACAACGTCTCTGGGCAATTTATTCCACAGTCTTGCCACCCTCGTACTGAAGAATTTCTTCCTAAGATCTAATCTAAATCTATTCTCCTTCAACTTAAACCCCTTTCCCCTTGTCCTATCAGTGGACACTCTTGTAAAAAGTCCCTCCGCAGCCTTCCTGTAGGTTCCCTTCAGGTACTGGAAGGCAGCTATTAGGTCCCCCCGCAGTCTTCTCTTTAACAACCCCAGCCCCCCCAGCCTGTCCTTCTAGCTCCAGCCCCTGGATCATCTTTGTTGCCCTCCTCTGAACACGCTCCGACAGATCTATGTCCCTCTTAGGGTGGGGACACCAGAACTGGACTCAGTATTCGAGGTGGGGTCTCACGAGAGCAGAGTAAAGGGAGAGAATCACCTCTCTTGACTTGCTGGCTACGCTTCTCTTGATACATCCCAGGATGTATTTCTCTAATGCGTGTTGTCAAGTTGTGCCCCAAGAACCTGGGCACAACAAGGTACTCACCAATATAAGCCCCCTCCCCCAGCAAGACCTCCACCCCATTAACCCCAGGGGTTTGCTCCCCTCACCTGGGTTCCCAAGCCTCTAAGGAGCTGTAGGGCTTTGCACAAGCCAGTCTAAGCACAGGACCTCCCCTCCCTCCCTCCCTCCCAGCACCGAGGAGGAGCAGGGTCCTTACCTCACCTCCTGGCCGATGAGCTCCGTGGGCACTGAGGCAGAGTGCAGCAATGGAAACAAACACAAGGTCAAAAACAAAACCGAGGTGCTTGACATTCCCCCCTCCAAAACAAAGAAACAAAACCAGACCCCTTCTCTGTGAGCTCCTCTCCCACCTGCAGTTGGGTTTCTATCACCTGCTTGAGCATCCCGCTTGGGAAAGACAGGGCAAATCTATGCTGCCGTTGTTTACTGCATGCCAGGCTGGAGTAAATCATAATCCTGCCTCCCAAATCCTCACACATGTGCTTAAATTCAAGCACAAGTGCATGCTTGTAGCATCCAGGACTACCCCTCTCTCTAAATACATGACAACTTTAAAGCCAGTGGAGCTATTCTGATACACATACTGCGTATAACTTAAACATTTTTAAGTAAAGACTGAGTTTTCTCATGCCTCCTTCTATACATTTCCCTGTAAAATATGGTTACTTCAGGGCAGTTCACTGCTGTTTTGCTGGAGTGGCCACGTTTAACCTCTACCCACCAACAGGAGCAGGCATGTTTTTCTCCTTCCCTTGGTCACAGGGGACTGATGTGGGAGCCCATGCCCATGCTCAGACACAGAGTAGGGAAGGCATTGCTTGGCTTTTAGGCTAAACAATTCTTTGTAGGGGTTTTAGGAATTGTTCCCCACTTGCAAATAAAAGGACATCTCACTGCTTACAACAACAGCCTGAAATAACATCACCTCGCTGCTGAAATCTTAACATCTAGCCAGAAATCCAAACAATCAGAAGGGGAAAAAAAACCAACCAACAACCAAAAACCCTACGACACAAGTCTAAATTTGCCCAGGCTAAAACCCATAACATGTTTGCTCAATTTGTTTGAGCTAATTGGGTTTCCTGGGATCCAGCTCCCAGTGGGATGACTCACAAGCTTCAACAAACTGGAGGCAGTGCAAGTCCCAGGGTGTGTGCAATAAATTACCTTTTCACATCAAGAAAACCAGATTCGCATGCAGGGAAGGCAGGATGCGAGAAAATAAACAGAATCGGGGCACTCTCATCAGCAACCTGAGCGAGGACCTTTATGTAGGTGCAGCAAAGCAATGAAACCCAAATACCTGGGCTCGATTCAGCACAACTGACAGCATCTGGGGTTTGTTTTGTTTTTAAAAAGATGCTGAGAAGAGCAAGGAGGGAGGTGGGTCAGGACACAGGAAGGTGGGCCAGCACAGCTCTGGGTGAAGCTGCAGCCATCACGCTTTTTCAGTCAACCCTGTTTGTTCTACCTTTGCAATTTGTTGGGTCCATGATCACAAAAAAGGCACCAAAACAGAGAGACTGGTCTGTAACCACCACACGTGGCCGTGGGACCGCCCGAGCCGACCCCACGTGCTCTGCATCAGAGCATCTCGCCTTCTCCCGGAGAGAAAGCAAGCGAAGAACGACCTGCGCATATTTTTGATTTTTTTTTTTTTCCTAAGTTGGCAAATAAATAGCAATCAGGCTTTGCATTAACAAGCCGTTTGTCCTCCCATCCCTGCCGGGGACGGCCCCGTTTGCTTCTGCAGCGTGCACTACTTCTGCCAGGCACTCTCAGATGTGCGACTTCAAAGCCGCTGGCAGAGTGTGCATGATGAAAGCCCTGGGAGCTGATCTGAAGCTCCAGCGATTGCCATCCCCCTAAAGCAAAGCATGCAAAGGGGCTTCTTTTTTTTTTTTTTGCCTATTTTTCTTCTGGGCATAGAGGATGATGGTCAAATATGACAACATGTAAAGGCTCGCGGTTGGGAGGTTTCCAGGTTTGCAGACAAATTTTGGTGGTGTTGGAGAGGGGGGATCTGAGCATAGCTTAAAGAGTTAAGCCTGGACCTGAAAAATCAAAGCCTATTTGGAACAAGCAAAGTGCAGGGAGCTCAGGTCTATACATCCCCGCGCTGCGGGATAACCAGCTGCTCACCTCTGATAGACTTCGATCGCGTCCGTGCTCTCTTATCGTCATTTTCTAAACTCATCTGGAATGGGAAGAAAAGATAATCGTTGAAAGATAACAAGGAAAATATTGTTAAAGGGCAATCTCACGTGTGGTTATTGCTCTGTGCAAATACCTGGGCAGCAGGGAAAGCTTTCCCACATTTTTGAGACTGAGGTTTCTTGTATTGATTTTATCGTTCATCCCACAGTGCCCAAAGTTAACAACCTTAAATTAATTTCCACATCCTGGGGCACAACAAGGACTCTCTGCTGGTCAGGTGCCACAGAGGGACAAACACCCAGATGTGATGGGAAACAGCTGCATCTGAAATATCACTTGTTAGGGCCAGCAGTGATTTCTCTGGATTTACGCCATGGAAGTGCTGTGAGGAGCTAGGTGAGTATTGGCAGATAGTCAAAAAATTTCTGAACATGCTGCTGAGATGATCTTGTGCCCGGAAAGGGCAACTTTTTGTGTAGTGTCCTTACAAGCAACCTCTCCTCTCTGTGTAAATTTGACACAAAGAGGGTTGCATCTAAACAACCCCAGCAACGTGGACATCAAACAAGAGGGTCTGCGGGGAATAGGAGCATGAATAAGTAACATCGGGGACTTCAAAGTGCTCGGCATTAATTAAACATCACAACATGCCACAAGGTAATGGAAGGCTGAATTGCAGCCACCTCTGGGGCGCAGTGTGGGCTCCACGCCTCGGTGTTGGGGGGGGCTTGGAAATCGTGGAGCCTCGAGGTGGGCACAGCGAAAGCGGGAGACCTCCACAGCAGGGCCAGATTCTATTATTCTGTAGCCAGAATAATAGAAACGGGATTATTATTAAAGTTGCCAGTGAAGTTGCTGGTCAGAGAGCTGCTTTTACGTCTTGCCCTTGGCACAGATGCTCTCTGCAGGCAGCGTCAGGGTGGAGCCCAGCCTGGTGAGTTGGGAACAAGACAATCTGGGGTTTATTGCAGTGTTACCCTCTGGGATGTCTCCTCCTTGGATAACAAGGAGAGAGAAAAGGGGAAAGGGAAAGGACCATTTCCCAAGTTTGATTTGACATAATAAATCCAAATTCCCTTTGGAGTATCCTCTACAGGTCCCAGTTGGAGAGGGACGTAACCCGCTCCTGTGCAGTCCCAGAATGAAGAGGCTCCACGACTAAACCTCTGACACATGCAAAAGAGTGAAGGAGTGCACGAACAACTGCCCCTCCTGGTCGAGGAGCAGGAAGGGACACGCAGAGCACGTCCTGGGGACAACGCGCGTGAGATGAGCTGCCACGCACATGAGATGTGCCACTACATCCCCACCTGATCCTTGAAACTCTTTCTTGATATCTGCTGCTCTTAGTCCCCAGCGAAAGGGACCAGGGATCCTCACCCATCAGCCTTGAAGGAGAAGTTGAGGTTTGGACCCCTCTGTGGCTTTTGGGGTGTTGAGAGGGAAGGGAGGCAAGGGCAGGGGCACTGCAGCCAACAGCACCTCAAAGGGGAGTGATGAAACCTCCCCAAGCGTGTCTCTCCCTCCCACTGCCACCCTCCAGAAACGCAGCCTTAACACACAATGATTTATGTGATTTGTTAGATGGGGAGATTGGAGGCGGGGGAGGGAATAAATAAATAATAAAAAAAATCAAAACCCGGAGCAATCTATGCATCCTGTCAGCATTCAGCTCGTGGCACCGCGGCGTTGTGCTCCACGTTTATTACAATCTTCCCAATAACACAGCAGACAATTACTATAATTTCTATTTTTAAAGCCCCAGTTCCCTGTGGGCCAATGGCTCACGTTTAAAGTGTGGAGAGGAGCAGGTGTCAAAGGGACTTCATTACATTTACGAGCCTTTCAACGTCGGCGTGCGCTGGGCGAGCTGGCTAATGCCGCCGCGCGCCGACAATACGACTCATACTTTTGATTGCTGGGAGCCTGAATTTCAGAGAGGGCTTTTTCTTTTTCTTTTTTTTTTTTTTTGACAGTTTGCCCAGGGAATTGGCATGTGTTGGCAATCCGGGTTTCCTGCAGATCAATTATTCAGAGTGGCAGAGGAGGGCAGGCTGTGGGAAGCGGAACGGGCACCGCCTGCATGGTGCCCGCAGAGCTGATGGCTGTGGCCCTCCGTTTCCAAAAAGAGGTAGGGTTGAGACTCCGTGGGGACAGCAAGGGAAAAGTAGAGCAAAAGCTTCAATTTTCTTAAACCTTCAAAGGCAGCCAGATGGGAAGGGCTCAAGGTTCTCATCTATAAATGGGGAAGATCCCATTTCATGTCACGTTTGTCTTCAAAAATTAAGGTATCACATCTGAGCTAACATCCAGGCTCCTCGCTACACCACAGCACCTCAGAAAGCAATTCCTCCTGGGGCCTCCAACACCTCTTTCAAGCCAGAATTGAATGTCCGAGGAAGACGCGAGGACATTCAGTCACCGCATGGGTAAAGGGGACAGAGGCCACCTTTGCTGAGGACCAAAGGGTGGAAAAGCCAAACAGGCTGCTTTGCCTCGCCTACTGTACTAAGAAGCCTTTAAAAACAAATGATCAAAACCCTAAAACTGAATTTGGGGAGGAGTTTCACTGTTGGGAAGATCCCATTACTTGGTTAGAGAACTTGACACAGCCCCTCTGCTTCATACTTAAACCATTTCTCTTATAGCATAGTGGGATGGGGTGGGCTGTTTTCTACTATCAGGGCTCCTTTTCTCAGCTTAAATCAACAGCGGCAGCAGCCTCAAAAAATAAATAAATCTTCATTTCACATCAAAGTGTAGAAACACGAGGAAAAAAGATCTGTTTCTGAGCTCAGCCCCTGCTCCTCCCAGGCAACCTAAATTAACTGACATGGCCATTACGGTGCTCCCGGAGCCTCTGTGGTTGTCAGGCTTGGATGCATGAAGGTTACATGAAACCACTGTCCTTTATTTTTCACCTCCTCCACGAGGAGCCCTCCAGACAGATCGTTTTAATGCAAAATTTCAGGTCACATAGTGCGTGTTTGCAGTCTCAGAGACTGACGGCGTATTTTCATTTGCTCTCTCTCGCGCTCGCATAGTAATAGCCAGGCTGAGCAGCTCTCTGGGTTTCACTCAGCATTTTAACTCTGCATGGAAAACAAAGCAATCTGAAAGGAAACCAGAAAACAAATTATTGCTACCAGATGCCAGCCTCGGAGTATCTTAGTCCAGCTAGAAAAGACAGAGGTTTATTCTGCTCCTCCTCACCTTATCGCTCGATTATATCTTGCATTAAACCAAAATAAGCATCTAGCAGATAACCTAACCCAACACAGTGCTGGGTCTCAGAGTGCTCAGGTCAGGATTCAGCTCCATGCTCTGCCACTGACAGTCAGAACAACCTTCAGAACATTGGTGCATCTCTGGGTTCCCCATTTTTCCCCTCTTCTCCCTAAAGCTGCTGTGCTGCAGGGGTTGTTTCTTACCATGTGTTTGCCCCGTGCTAAGAAGCTTCCTGACACGACCATAATACAAACTATACTAAGGATGTCCTGCTGCTGCAAATCTAAATCGATGAAGTTCGGACAGAAAAAAAACCAAAACAACCCTGAAATTCAGTTTAACCTGAGTACAATGTGAATTTTAACAGCCTGCTTCTACAGTAATGGTCTTGCTCTGCTGCCAGCAGCACAGCGATACAGCGCTGGAACAGCAGCTCGGATCTGAAGTTTAATTCTGTGGAGTAGCTACAGGGCTGATATTTCCTTCTTCTTTCTTAACATGCATTTCTTTTCTGATGGAAGACTGAGGTGCTAACATAAAACTGCTGGAGCCTCCCGTGCCCCGATGCCCAGGTGTGCCTGGGCTCTGACAGCTCTATGCAAATGCACATTTAAGAGCTGTGCAGAAATTCCCCGCGGTCAGCGGTAATACTTTATATGTATTCAAGAGCACTGCGGAGCTCAGAGAAAATAAACACGCTGAAAAAGCCTTCAGCTGGACAAAGGGAGGTGAGGATTCAGCAATTTATTTTACTCTGAAAGCAGCAACGCTTCCATCAGTGCTTATTTGCGGACGTAGCAAAATGCTGTTTGCAAGAAGCTGTGCCTGAGCTTTAGAGGGACAGACAGAGCCTCTAGTTTTGGTTAAAAGGCCCCAAAACCTCAATTTGCCTAGCAGAAGGTAAAGCAGGAGGAGAAAGAGGCAAGAAAAAATTACTTTTTTTCCTACAGAATTGTTGAAAAGTAGTTTTCTACCTGATCGTTCCCCTCTTCCAGGTCCAAAGTGCACCTTGTTTAGCTCTTCAAGGGAAAGCACTGACTGCCCTAACGAGGTGGGACCCCACACATCTCCCCCTGCCCTGGACACGCAGGGTCACGGGATGGTCCAGCTCCCACGAGACCATTTCAGGGTTGGATTCAAAGGTGAGATGAGGGAAGGGAAGGGAGAAGGATGCTGGGTGGGAAACCTCCACCATCACCAACCTTGTCCCAGCAAACCCCTTCAAGTTCTCACCAGAGAAGATTAATTTGCTGGTTAGTTTGCACCGTTGCCCACTGCTCCTTCCCTACCCAAGGATCGTTTTGTCAGGGTGAGCCAATGAAGGAAGCAAATCCTGAGGTCAAGCTGGATATAAACTATGGGGGCAAATCACAGCCAGGCAGCAAAACCGCCCCAATGAGGATGGGTTTGAATGGCCTGTGCTGATTTCTCCTCCCTCTGCTCTTTTTTTTTTTTTTATTCTGTTGGAGGGTTTTTTTTCCCCACCACATGAGGAATCCCCCCTGGGCTGCTGCAAACTGAACATGGGTGGAGAGACAGAATCTGGGTCTCCAAATTTCTCCTGCTTGCTCTCTGGATAGTGCCACAGCCTCCTCTTCATTGCAGCAAATGAAGAGGGCTTCATCCCCTGGATCTTCTCTAACTGTTAGGGTTTTTTTAAAAATAAATAAGTAAGGGGTGATGGAAAAAGAAATATCCTTGATCAAGAGTCTGCCTCTACTTTTAATAGCTCCCAGCTGCTATTTTATAACCGTACTCTGAGGTTATGGGATTTTTTTTTTCCCCCCTTCTTCCTTTAGGGTCTTCCTTGCTGCTTGATTTAAATCCTCCTGACATTCCACCTATTGTGAGGTCTGTCCTCGGCTGAATAAGCTACCGTCTGCCTTTTGCTCTCGCCCTGCTTCCAGGGAAGGGCACCCTGCGCCGCGTTCTCCAGCTTGGAGTCAGAGGGGGTGGATTTTTGCCTTGACATTTTTAGACGCGAACTCACAGCTTGTACCCACCTCGAATTTAAAATTACAGCTGTATCACAAACACCCTCCTGAAGCCGCCCTGTCAGTTTGCATTTACGGAGAGGGTCCAACCCCTGCCCCCCCCCCCTAAAAAAGAAATGCTGCAAATGAAACACTTAGTGAGCACTAACGCTCTGTGGCAATAGCAGAGGCATCCTCCGCACGAGTGAAGCGGAGCAGAAAAGATGCTCCCGAGCATCACGTTTGACACAGCCGCAGCTGTATTAGCGTGTGCCTCCACAGCGCTGACATGCGAGCGTTAGGCTGGCGTGATTTCCCATGCAGTGGTTTAAGTTGACATTACTTTCCCCTCGACTGTTTCCAAGCGCTACGCTGCGCAATCCAAACGCCATTTCACGTGCAGAGAGACATAAGTGGCTCCGTAAGCGCAAACACAAGAGGAGGGGCAAGGGAAGAGGAGGGGGAAATAATAATAATAATATTGCACTTCTTCAAGCTCATTGTTTTCAAGCCCGGTAATAAGCTGCCTTCTTCATAAGCTTATCCTCAAGTGGCACAGTGTGAGGCGGTTGAAGTGAGCTGCGTACCTCCAGAGAGGATTGGAGCAGCTCTGGTGGCCCCATCATCAGTCCTACCTGTCCCAAAACCAGCAGCCAGCTTCCAAGCAACAGCCTGCCTGCTCCTCAGCGATCCCCCCAGCTAGCTCCCCACAGCACAGGCTAGAGAAGATTCGGGAGAGAAACATTCATTTCTCCATCGGCCAACCGTGGATGAGGGCAAGCAGGAGCGTCCAGGCAAAAAAAAATAAATAAGCAAACATGCCCCGCATCCCATTGTCCTTCGCCATTGCACATCCTGTGGATTACAAGCTGTAAGTGGCACGAAAAACTCTATTTAAATACAATATGTGTTCACAAACATGGATGGAAGTGCAAGCATGTGCACGCTGTGAAGATCCAAAGGTTACAGAGGGACCAAAGACACACAATATGCAGACCTCAACTATCTTAAGTTCTGCTTGGATTTTTAGGAAACATAGGAAATAAAAATGCTGCTGCACTGCTACACAGAGGAATATTTTTTAAATTTGCCTAAATGGATTTAAAGTAACACATGGGGAAAATTGCTCATAGAGAGCTGGCTATAGCCTTATCAAAGCCAGACTCCTCATTTAATTTGGCTTTTATAACAAAGCACCAGAACACACCTATTGCTCACTCACACCTCAGGCCAACAGGCTCAGTCTCACAGCCCGAGATGGGCAGGATCGAGCCCTTATGTACCCCTGACATCCCACGGTGGGACTCTTCGTGGACCTGGCTTTGCAGGACCAGCCCCAGCACCTCCAAAAGCTGCAGCTCCCCAAATCCTGCTCCCACTTCAGATACCCCCTCCCCACCTCCTCCTCTCACCCCTGGACCAGTCGCTCTGTTAAAACACAGATAAGCAGAACCAGGGGTTGCAAGAAATGGTGAATAATAGTAATGCGCTTGGCAAAGGCAGAGTGCTAGATGAGCACCAGGTACTAGGAATATTACCTATTGTAATCATTGCTTTATTAACATACAACAATCTTATTAAATCTAATCTAAGTGCTTATTTGGCAGGTTCAATAAAAAAGATTTAATTGAGCTCATTTTAAATATAGTAACAACTGCTTACTCTGCTTTCTAAGGTGTGAACTTTCCTGGTGACACCTCCTTGCAGCTGACAGCTTGTTAGGGAAGAAGAAGTGATCTTTTTGCTAGTTTGGGTTTTCCCAGGGCTCGGTTTATTTGAGGATAGAGGAAAAGTCACCCAAGGAGGGCTTCCTCCACCACCCAGCTGGGTCCATCCACCCGTCAGAGAGGCTGCCTCGCTGCCGAGAGGCCAAAATGGGACAGGAAGCACCATTTGTGCAACGAGCAGCCCAGTTCTATGCTTAATTAAAGCTTCCTCATCTGCTGGCAGTGAATCTGCCAGGAGGTTTGACAGCCTTGGCTGGACCTCTTTCATCAGCCACAGCTGCAGCACTAAATGAGCAGCTCTGTTGAGCCCCCAGGAGCTGCCCAGGGTCTCAGGGAGGGGGTGAATGCCTCGCTTGTCTCCTCCAAAGGCACCACGGCTTCACCTGGTGTACAAGGAGCTTCTTCCGACCAGCCGGCGCCTTGGAGAAAGGGCTTATTTTAGACAGGCCTGAGAATGACCTAAATACCCAGATCCGAGCCATCCTTGAAGGATGAGAGCGGAGGGGAAGACAAGGATTTAAAATATCTGGACACAAAGCCAAATCTTGACAGCTGGGAGCACTCTCTGCCCGGATTCACCATGCAGAAGGGTTTGGCCATAGCAAGGAGACGGAGACATCCAGGACCTTCCCATCACTTTGGGTGCCGGAAAGGCTCCATCCCCCCTGGCACCACCTGGTCCATAAGGGCTTGAGCAGCCCATGGTCCTCGTCCTGTGGCCAACGTGTGGGGTGGGAGGTCATCATGCCAAAAAAGCACACGCTTACAGAGGACCGAGGGCTTTTTGCTCACCTTGATGTGTGTGCCGTGCAGGCTGGCGGCTCCCTCGCAGCTGCTGATCTTCTCTCCGCTGGTCCACCTCTGACTCAGCAGCTCACCCCGAAATTCATTTTCTGGGGAGAGGAAGAGGGATACTGGGTCAGAACAGAGCGTCAGCCTGGCACTCCATCAACCAGGGGAAAGAAAAAATAAAAAATGCAATATTTATTCCCTGCCTGCTTCTTTAATGGCCAAACAAATCCTGCCTGAGGGTCTCCTTCCCCCAAATTTGCATGTGCATCCTCAGCCTACTCCAACCACTGCAATGCTGCTCAGTTTGGTCCTCAGTTGGAAAACACAGTGTTACCAGTGAGTGTCACTGGTGGACTGGGTGAGGCTGCTCCAGCACTGCCCGGGAGCCTCATAGTGCCCGCAACGACCAGCAAAGGGCTTCCTTCTCCCTTTACACCCTCTTCTCTTTCCAGAGATGAAGTTAATTTTTAATCTTTCACAAATATTTGCACACCTATAGCACTGGATGAGAGCATCACCAGGAGCCAAGTGGGTCCCCACGCAGGTTCCCGTGACAACACTCGGTTGTCATCACAGCGAAACAAACGTCTTGAAGCTAAAGCTCCCGGACACAGAACTGCTGCAGGAGCGAGGGAGCAGAGAGAAGCCTCCATCCAGAGAGGAAGGTCATGGGAAATACATCCCTTAAGGGTAGATTTTTGGCACTTTTCCTTCACCTAGCGCAACTTCAAGCACCTTCCAGGTGCGCACACCAAGGCGCTGAGCACAGGTGGATCTGCAGCAGCTGGGCTGGCGCGGGAGCTGCCGCGGTGTAGAAGCTGCATGGCACAGCTTCCCTCCTCATGGGGTTACTGCTCATGGTGAGGACATCAAGGGCATTTGTCGCCAGACTCCCTGACCTCTGGGCCTCCAGCATGACACCGCAGCTTGGCAAACCTTTGTGACTCTGGGCACTGCCTTCCCCTCGCATCTTTAATTGCAGCTCCCTCTGGCATGGAGCACTGACAAATTTACTGCCTCTGCTCCAAGTCTTGCTTCATTCATCTTCTACCACCAGTGCAGAGGGAAAAGGAGAGCATACCCGAGAAGGAGGCACATGAGGAGCTACCCACACGCCGGCACGCTCCTTCCTCTCAGGCTGCTCATAGCCTGGGGAGGAGCCGAGGACAGGCTGAACAGGCTCCCATGTGTCCTTGACTTGATGTTTCTGTGACTGGGGTGATCTCAAGACAGCAAAAGTAGGGAGGAGGATCACACACAGTAAAAGAAACTTGTAGAAGGTGGGTGGTTCCAGCAATGAAGAACTTGCTGAGTGTGTAAGACACCAGCTGAGCAACTTTGGATCTGCTCTGGCACAAAGCAGCTTTTAGGAGAGCATGCCGAAAACAGGTAGGGAATTTATTTATTCCTCCCCTGACTGTGTCTGTTCTCTGTTAACATTAAGGAGCAACCAGCATGTCCCACAGTGCTCTTGCAAGAGCGAGTGCATTGAAAGACTGGGATAATTTGATCCTATGGTGATGCACAATCCAAGTCAGTGCCTAAGGTAGATGACTGTGAAAGTCACCTTCACGTATCTGTCCTAAAACAGAGTCATTCTGAAGCCAGGAAGGCAGGTAGAGGAACTTTTCTAGGTTTCACAGAATAAATGCCTGGGTTGGAGACTCCACTCCCAACCCTGCCTGAAGTACTGTGCTCCAGCTTGGAGCTACAGGAAAGGCACAGGGCTTGGAAACAAAATCCAAAGCTTGCTGAAACATTATTCTGCTTTGGAGAAGCTCTGAGAAAAGGGAGAAGTGTGGCACAGATGGCCAGGCAGATGATAACAACCAAGCAAAATGTGGGAAAGAAGCTAGAAAGGGACAGAAGAAAGGAGAACAGGGTGGGGGGGGAATCAAATAAGAAGAAATAAAGATGTTTCTATAGCATGTTCATAAGACAGGACAGCCTGCCTGCTTATCCGAAGCATTTGCCTGAGCATCCTTCTCCCAAGAAAGCATGTTTTACAGCAAGAGCATCCTCTCTGGGATGCAGTGACGGCACAAGCAGAGAGTGGGATAAACTATAGAAACAGCACGTCCTCAATGAAAGGTAGCCCCAAAGATAGGAGTTAGCCCTGAAAATTTGAGAGGTCGTACAATTCAACCCTGAGAAGGAAAAAATAGCAAAACTCACGCCCTCCTACCCACCCTGGGCCTGTTTTGCCCCCGTGTGCCTAAGCTGTAGGCTGAGGCTGAGCTCTGGAAGCTGCTGCAGTAAATCTAGCCCAAGATGCCACCTTGTCCTTGCCACAGGCCCTGTACAAACCTCCCATGCCTACGGCCCTGTGAGCAAGAGGAGGGGAATGGGCTGTGTGTTGGAGCCTTGGCTGGGCTGGATGTGTGTCGGCCACACCAGCTCAGCACTTTCCTGCCCGCTCCCCTCCCTCTGCCCAGCCCAGCTGAGATGGCCAAGGCAGCTCCGTCACCACACGAATCAGATTTCCTCTATTCCGTGCTGCTTAAATGCATCTGGTCTCTGGAGAGGATCAGTTTGCACTGCTGGCTCTGCCCTTTCCACCTCGCCTCCAGACCCTGAAAAATCAGCAGAAATGAAGCTCACTGGTTATGTGAAGGACATTTTTTTTAACCCCTACCTGGGCCACCCAAGAGAGGATGTGGGATATTGCCTTAAATGCAAGTTTTTGCTCCTGGGCAGCAGATCCCAGTAGGAACAGCACATTCTGGAGTCTGCTCTTGGCACCACCAAAGCTCGAAGCCAGGAGCACTTCCATGCTCTCCCCTTTGAAAAATAACCCAGATGCTCAGCTGGTCTGACAGATCACTGCCTGGTGTTCTCACATTCCAGAGGAAATCACCAGCTTCCCCTCACCTAGTCAAGACCGGACCACACACTAGGGTCCCTCATTAGACAAGCTGCTTATCCCCATCAGCATTTTTGACAATCCACCATCAAAACATCAGCGTGTGCTCTTCCAAATGAGGTTCCTTTCCAAACCTCACATCAATTTGTCCCCTTCTCTCCTTCAGAAATATCTACAGAGAAAGAGCCGAAGCATTGCGAGTTGTGCAGAATCCTGGCATGATAAAAACGTGTGAAACCTTTGGGTCAACCTCATCAACCCCAAACAAGAAGATCTGGAAATCTGGGAGGAAGACCCCATGCAAATCAGACTTGGGCATGCTTTACTTTGCATTTCCAAAAGAAAGGAAAGCATCGATTTGCCAGAAAATCAATTAAACCCTCCAAAGCATGGCAGAAAGTTCCCTCAAAAATAAACCCAACAAACCCCAAAAAATGAGGGTGAAGGCTTCGTTTCCTCATAAGACACGTCACTGCCTATTTAAACCGAAAGACTAGATGAAAAACATATCAATCTTCATTTGCTCCCCCAAGTGTGAGGAAAGAAAGCAGAAGAGAGTAAGATTTTTCTTCATCTTTGCGAAGGCTCATTTTTCACAGGAAAGGTGAACCCTGTGTTAACAAGGCAGCAACATGCTGAGGACAGGCTGGGTCCTGCCATGTCCCACCAGACACCGGGGGCTCACTTCTCACACCGTATGCAGTAGCAGCTCCATCAGGGATTGGAGGGCACCCTTTGGACCCCATATTTCATATCGTTAAAAAAGAAACAATAAAATTCTTGAATGTTCGAATGCACATTTTACATTTTCTCTCGGCTGCAAAAGTCACCCATGGGACCCTTCACATCCTCTGCACTGCTTGCTGGCTCCCGCACCCCTGCTCTCTACAGCCCCACTGAACCCTTTTTCTCAGTCCAGCCTGAAACAGGACTAAATTGCCCCATACTCCTGCCCAACCCTTGCCAAGAAAAGGCTCCTCTGAGCCCAAACCCTGCGCCAGTGCCTGCCAGTTCAGCCTTGGTGCACACACGAGCACAGCAGCTATGCATCAGCGTGCTTTTTTCAAGGGAGATGAATTAAAACCACTGTAGGGATCAAAATACGCTGAAAAAGTAGAACCCAGCTACTTTAGCAATTCTTCTCTGATGCCAGGAGTGTTGGTTTAGCCCCCTCCCAGGGCACAGAAATGCTGTCTATTTGATGCAATTATCACTGTTTACTGTGGCACGGCGACATTCAGCGCTTCAAATTTAGCTTCCCAAACATGCATTTAATTTAAGATCTAATACCGGATGTTAATTGTATATTGCACAGTAAACGACTGATCATTAAAACATAATAATTGAGGTTTAACAGCTGTGTAATAGATATTACATCTCATACTTATCAGCAAATATGATTTAATAATCGGTTAAGATGGGATGTATGGATGGGAGATGTAGCACGGCCAACTAGATTGTGGGTTGTTCTTTGTTGTTCATTTGCTGACCTAAAGATACTTTTCCTTAGCCTAAAGGAAAGGAGTTTGGCAATCATTGAGCAGATGCTGAGCTTTGATGCTCTCACCTGGACAAGCCCCAAAGGGTTTATAATGTCTGTAAAAGGAGAAAAGGGGATCCATGAGCAGTTTCCTCCTATAAAGCTGGGGGCGGGCTGCAGGGACCTGGCCCCACCACTGTGTTTGTGCCACCCAGCTGTGCCTGCTCTTGCTGAAGCGCAGAGACCCAGAGATCCAACAACTCATCACACCAGCAAGCTGATTTTTCAGTCCCACAGCCCCGACAAACATGCAACGCTGGCTTAACCCAACGAACCACACGCTGTGACGTTAAAGCTGATGAAACCTGTGATGCACATTCTGATCTTTTCTTTTCCCCTTACCCAACGGAAAGGAAAGTGTTTGATTTCAGTAGGATCAAGCCTTTCTGGTGCTTTCACTGCCAAAGGGACCCTGGCAGCATGACGTGCGTTGCTAAACCACTAAGCAGCTGGCTGGGCACCAGCCTGGCTCAGAGGTGTTCACTGCCAAAAGCCACGGACAGTTCTGCTCTGTGAGTCCTGAGGGTGCAGACAAGAGGAGAGGAGCACCAGGGTTTTCATCTGACTATGCAAAGGGCAAGAGGACAGGTCATTGCCAGCACCATGCTGCTGTTTCTCCATTTCCAACCACCAGAACCTGCCACCCCCCTTCTAGTGATTCCTACAGCGCCCAGTGAGTGTCCCCAGCCTCAGCTCCCTCCTCCACCACTGCAAGAAGCACAAGTGACTCACGTCCTTGCTCCCAGCCCCACGCCACTCCAGCCCTCGCCTCATCCTGCTTTGGATGCCTTCAGCTGCCACCTCCACCTAGGCAGTCACGTCAGCCCCTGTGATCACCTTGGCCATGACAGCTCGTGCTTCATCCCGTGATATCTGGCAACTTCGGATGCTTTCTGAACAATCTTCTCCAGGTGGTTGATAATAAAAGGGAATTATCCCTTTCCCATGGCCCTGGAACAAGACATGGAGCAACTGGCTTAAACCCAAGTCGACTCAGATTTCCTAAGCACAAGGACGTCACACTACGAAGGGAAGAAGCATCAAAATCTGCTCCTTGGAAAAGGAGCAAAGCCCTGAGCAGTGGGGTTCAGC
>NW_009712219.1:59540-68582 GCF_000703405.1 Apaloderma vittatum
TCAAGAGCAAGGTACGGATGTCACCTCACCTTGGCACCTGGCATCTCCAGGCCCCTGTGATGGCTGGGTCACCATTCACCCGGGGCCCTCGCTCCATCCCTGCACACCGAGCCCTGAGGTGCCCTAGGCAAGGACCAGCGTTTGACCCTGTTTCTCTGTATCACCCAGTGCTAGAGAAGCCGAAGCCCTTGGTGCACCTACGATGCAAAGAAAGCAAATGAGGCTACAGTCTCTCCTCATTAAGAGCAATATTCATGCTCCAGTGTTCATGGCCAGTTAATAAGACTTTTTATTAGAGTCTTTTTTCTTGCCCTACAAAGGGGTAGAAGCACACTACACAGCGCTGCAGAGCGTATGAAAGAAGGTGGGTTTCACCTTCCATCCTCGTATCACTTGTGCACTCCCTTGTGTCATCTCCAAGAGAGGAAGAAGTGCTGCATGCCCACAGTAGCGCTGCTGCCTGCGCCTTGTTCTGAAGTACATCAACCTAAAAAAAATAAAGAGTGAACATCCCACCTTCCCCCAGCTCCTTAGGGGAGCTGTCAAAAAGCAAAGCTACTCTGAGCACGGCGAGTAAGGCCACCAACAAGAGGTAAAACAAAGCAATGAGGTTCTCCGCAAAGGATCCCTTCGAGGTTTCCAGCAGCTGGACCTGGAAAAGCTCTCAGCTGATGCTGACCCTCTCCAAGACCTGAACCACAGGGTTTTCTGCCTCTTGCCTCTGCTTAGTGAACTAAGTCACTAAGCTGCCCAAAATGTGAATTCTTCTACTGCAATAGCAGGAACTTCGTAGAAGCCCACCGATTAATTCCTCTCCAGGCATACCCAAGACTGAACAGCAACAAAATAATATTAAAAAAAATAAATAAATAGCAAAACATCAAGCGAACCACAGCTCATCACTTCCAAACGATTTGTGCCAGCATCCTCCCCTCCTCCCAGGCTTATCCAAAGCATGAACCTCTCCCACCACCAGCTTCATCTCCAGTGTCCATCCTTGTGCACACGCAGAGGAAGCCCTGCTCAGCAGCGCTCATCTGCTTGTGCCCAGCGTGTGTGCAAACAGGCGTGCAACGTGTCAGGGATGCAGGAAAGCAGCTCCGAGAAACAGGACGCCGCTTCTTTCTTCTTGCACATTTCCCCTCATTATTTTTTGTTCTAATTTGGCTTTCCTGGTACCTTCTCTATTCAATAAAAGCCAAATGCAAACCGCGTCCCTTAATCTCCGAAACAGCAGCTCACTGCTGAGAAAATAATATAGATGTAACTTCCAGCATCACACACTTTCTTTTCCATTTATATGCAAATGCCGACCTTTCACCCAAGCTGTCTCAAAGAAGTATTTCCTTAAAAATGCAAATAGCATGTTGCAAGCAGTTACTCCGGCTGAGTCTTTCTTATATTATTATTATTATTTCTTTTAACCTTACCAGCACTGTAAAACACGACTGCTAAACTGCAGCCTGGTAATAATTACTTTTTGTACCAAATCGAAAGCCTCGACGGAGCTGAGGTGTCGAAACACCAGCAGGAGGATTCAGCGCAGATGAATTTTTAGCGGTGATTTTGGATAAATGCGTCTCGGGCTAGTGGGAAAAAAACAGCTCCAAGACACGTTGGTGCTGAAGGCTGTTGACCTGATGGCTCAGGGTGAGGTTCCAAGAGCATCTTCAGTCTTGTGGAACACTTGCCACGGTGCTGCTGACACACAGAAGCCCTCAGGAAGGGAAAAATAACCTGTGTAAGCCTTCCTGCAACAGGGCAGTATGTCACTCAGCGCAGTATCCACTTCTGAGCAGTGTGCAAAAGAGGAAAAGAAACAGGTGAGATACGAACTGACCTTTCCTCTATCATTTTAGCCATCTATAGATTTAGCTGTCAATGACTCTTTAGCTCTTTTCTGGCTGCAAAACTCCAGAGCTGCCCCAGTGTTGACTAAGCCCAAGTGAATTTGTATCTGCTCTGGGTTCTTACCCTCAGTCCCGAAGGTTCTGGGCAAAAAAGCAGCAAAAACCCACATTGTTGCTGGGCACACCGAGGTGTTTAAGGAACAAAAACCCTTTTGCCCTCAGCACAGGGCTGGGGTCTGTCACCCGTCTGAGTAAATGATGTTGATTTTTCCAGATGGAGATTTCTATAACGTGTGATGCCAGGTCAGGCAGGGGAGGAAGAAACTGCCTGTACGAGCCGGGGAAGAGGCTGGCAGCGCTTCTGACGCAAAGTTAGATGACTAAGTGGGCTACTTCCAGCCGCCAGCTTGTCTTTATGATATTAAGCCTTTCCTCTCTGCTGCCGTATAAGAAGTGAAAAGTTGACACGTAAGCGTGTGTCATACGGAGTCAGAGAGACAGAAGCAATAAGGCATAAAAGGAGGTGAGATCATCGTGCAGCAACAACTCCCCCGGGGTAGGAGGCAGCGCTGGCTCTCAGCACCCCCACCAGCATCCCTTCTCATGGCATGGGCTTGGCACGCCCAAACCAAAGCCCATTTTCATGCCAAACCTCCTGGACCAGGGGCACACACAGGGTGCCACGTTGCCTGCCACGGGCTTAGGCAATTAAGCTGACCCTTCAAACAGCTTGGTTAAGAAGGAGCCATAATATTGTGGCTTAACGCCACTGAACGGGGTGGCCGCTGTGCACTGCTTGCTTGAAAAGCAGGAGAATCATCAAATATGTTGAGTTTATAGCCCTGCTGGCACCGCTCCTAGCACTCCTGCAGACCACGTGTAATTGAAATTAATAGGGGAAAGTGGTACTTTTCTGTCCTTCCCATGGCAGCCCACGCTTCCTCGTGAATACAGAGTGGGGGCGAGGAGGAGGAGAGATGGGGCAGCAGCTGGGTGCCCGTGGGCAGTGCTCACCCAGCGGCTTTCATCCCCACCTCCAGCCGCTCGTACAGGCTCAGCCCGCAGAGCTCCATCGGTTTTGTCCCGATAGTGAGCTGGGAGCAGGGAAAACCCGATGTGCCTGAGGTCCCCAGACCCCACAGCCAAGGATGAGCTCGTATCCCTTCTTCTCCCAGTCCCCGCTCTCCTCAGCAACGGTCCCTGCTTGGAAGGGGAGCAGCCAACCTGCCAGAGCTGCTTTGCTTGCCTCCTCGGCAGCCAGGAAAGCTGCTCCGAAAGTTTCCAGGGGATGCAGGAGACAGCTGACAACTCCATGCTCCTCTGAGACACTGCAGGCAAAGTTAACTGTTTAGACTGTCATTTTTTTTTACAGCAACAACATTGCTCCCGGGCATGTTTGGTGGTTGTTTTTCTTTACATTTTTCCTAAAATAAAAATTAAAAAAACCTACAAAACAGAGCAGCTCTCTCCAGAAGGCTATTAATCCTCTCCTGTCACTTGTGTTCTTGGAGAGAGCATTTCTCTGGGCAAAAGCAGCGAGTTGCTCGCTGACTAATTACATCAAAATATTGAGGGCAACAAACAAACCTTTAACTCCACTTGCCAGAAGCTCTCTAGAAGCAAAGCTTCAAAATTAGGGAGGAGAAATGTATACAACAGCAGGAGAAGCTTGGACTCCAGATGCACTCGTGGCCACATCAGCTTTCAGAGGAATGAACTTCTTCCTCTCTACAGAGCCACTTGAGCTGAGCTAGCTTTGCCTGAGATACTCTTGCTGAAGTTATCTCCCACCCAAGGCTTTTGATTTCTTACAAATAAAGATTTTTTGCCTTTGCAAGGGAAATTAATATATTTCCTCTCATTCCTACACAGGCACTTGGGGTTTGGCTATAGAGCTAGGACTGGATACATGTCTCCCAGGAAGGTTCTTGCTTCGGCTTCAGGGCCCATTACAAGATTGTTTTCAAAATGCTTGGCTGAAATCAGGCAACTTTTCTCAAAGCCCACCTGACATCTCCACTTATCCCCCAGCAGCTCACAGGAGCAGCCTCCCCTTGGGATGCAACTTCACGGATCCAAGCCTTCCCTGCCCCAAAACTTTCACAAAACATTCAGCCAACAGGATTTGAGCTTTGACTTCGTTTCTACCCCATCACTCCATGATACCAGTACAGTCAGAATAGGAGGAGACAATACCAAAAGAGGAGAGCCCAATTCTGCATTTAGGTGCTAAACTTGATGTTCTTCCAAGAGGGTTTGTGTACGCAAGAGCTGAAACAGGTGACTCAAACACAAGCTTTGGCCTCAAACCCAGAGCCGCCAGACAGACATTGCCTTCCACCCCCCGGAGCTGGAGAGCACCAGGGGCAGGGAAAGAACTCTGAAACACAGGTTAACCCAAGGCAGCTCGTTGGGAGGTTTTTCTGCATCACACGGGCGTTTCTATGCACAGGTAATTGGCTACTCATCACAAAACTTAACAAGCCGCACTCGGGGACCGCAGCAACAAGCGCAAGGCAGAGTTATTCAACGTCAAATTGTGGGGTTTGAGGCATTGTTTAAAAAAAAAAACAACTCCAAAGTGCTCAGAGTGTCACCGACAGATTTTACCAGCAATACCTTGGGTTTTAAATATCGTGTGCATGAAAGCTCCCCCAGAGCCATCTCTTGTACCTTATAATAATATTCACCAGGGGATCCTCCTAATGCAGGGTTTGAATCCGTTGCTATTGAACACACCTGACTCCTCGGCTTGCAGGGAGCGTTCGGGTAAATACGCCCGTGAGCTGCTGCTCAGAGAGACGATTATGGCCCTCGGCATCGATCAGAAAGGTCTCGTCCCACCCAGGAGGAGCGAGAGGCTTTCCTAAAACGGGCACAGACCTGGCTTGCGGATGCTGTCCTAGGGAGAGCCAGGCGCTTGCCAAATGATTTCAAGTGAAGGAACGAAGAAACCTGAGTCTCCGCCGCAGTTTATATTAGAGGAAAGGCAGCTTACGCAGCACTTCCAGAAACATATTGTCTTACAGCGTATTGGATATTTGTATCTTAACAGCTCAGCATCGATTTCTTTTATGTAAAGGAAAAGGGGGGAAGAGAACTGCCTGCCCTAAGTTGTGTTAGCTCCAAAGAGACGCCTGTACCACTTGGACTAATGTTTAGAGTAATCAAAGGCGTGAACTCATGTATTATGTATGGGAACGAGAGTTTTCAGTCTTCTGCAAAAAGGAATCTCCAGCGTTTGGTATTTTGTTAGCAGGCTGGCACCATATGGCTCTCCCCTGCTGATATTCTTTCACACCAGAACTTTATGTTCAGATGCTTTAGTTAATATTTTACCCAGCAAGCATAAACAAGATGCAAAGATTGCAGTCGACAGCAACCTTCTCTTAAACCATATATCCATGTTAATAGCGAAGGCTTCTTTCAGCAAGTAGTTTACTGAACACATGCCTGGCTTTTTTTTTTTTCTTAGGGGTCGAAGCTGAGCCATTTACTTTAACCACCTTAACGTCAAACAAAACACAAGCAGCAAAACCAAGAAGGACGTTTTCACTCCCTTCCTGCTCTGTTTTCTGGCTGATCCAAGGCAGCACCGGCTGGGCGGCAGGTGCCACACGTGCACTAGCTGGTCTTGTGCACAATTTAAGTCTGCATCTCTGCTCCGTTTTCATTTCAGACTAGATTTTCTCTCGGGAAGGTCGAGTTGCCTGTTTTCCACTGCAGACGGAGCACAAGGCAAAGCTCATGGCCCACGGGGAAGCCTCACACGAGCTCTAACAGCCTGAACTGTTCCCAAGAAGACCAACAACACAAAATATCCAACTTGACAGGCTTTATCAAGACTTGTTTCCCCCCACCCTGCCCCAAGTTGGACACAGAATCACTTTGGAAAACCGCAGCTTGGAGATTTGCCTCTAAATATTACATTTAGATTCCCTCCGCCACCCCCACCCTCTAATATTCTTATTATTCTTTAATATTCTTAAAACAAATAGAACCTAACAGATGTCTTTCAGCCTGCACTCTTATTAATGAGAATATTGTAAGAATGGAAATCAGGTCACAAATGTTTAATACTTTGTTTAAAAAGTCTTCAGCTTCTTTAAAGAGTTCCACTAATCCCAACATGACAGATGTACAAGGCAGTTTTGCTTGGGGCAGATTAAAATTCTCGCTCTGATTTGCTCTTTCATTTGGTCTGATTAAAATAACATTGCCTTTTTTTTTTTTTAATGTGCTGACTTCAAAATAAAAAAGGAAAGAACAAAAAGTGACCAGTAAAGGCCAGTATGATCACAATAAAAGCAAATTTATTGTTGTTAAGATAAAAAAAAAGCAAGACAAAAGGAACTTGGGGACAGCCAGCTCATACCCAGGTTAGCATTAAAGCTCTGTGTTAAAGATAAAAGGGGGACCTTTCCAAACTATGTTTTTTCATTTGAAAGTGTTTATTAATTCTCTCTGAAGCAGAAAGTTCAATGAAAGACAAAGATCAAAAGTATTTTAATTCAGGTGAAAATCATAATTTTTTTAATAGAAAAGCAGAGAATTGCAGAGTATGTCACTTCATTATTCTGCTGTAAGACTGACACTTGCTGGGAACAGTCCAACTGGAACAAGGTGATCTCAGTCACTGTTTTCTCAACCAAACTGTGCCTGGAAATTCCCCGTTTCCCTTCCCTTACCTCCTTTCACACCAGACCACCCTTCCCTGGACAAGCTTTCACAGCTAACTTCATTTCCTCGCAGCTCTAAAACACTCCAGGCACCTGAGTCATCGCGTGGCAACTGCTGCACCCAGATGCTCCGATGGGATCATCAGAGATGCAGGATGGAGCCCCAGCAGTGCTCAAACCCCGTGTACTCTCCTCATGCTCATCCATCAACAAGCCAGAGCCACATGTGCCTTTGCCTCCCAGTGCCGGGTCCCTCCAGGGCACTGCTGGACAGTTTCACACAGGCATTGGATGGAGCAACTATGATCATGAACTATGTTCAAAATACAGACCCCCTAGAGGGCAAACTCCTGCTCAAAGGGATCAAGATGTCACACTACGATCCCAGGCTGTTTAGCCTGCACCTTTCTGGCCCAGACACCTTCTCTGCCTCCCCACCCCGACCTGCAAAACCACAGCAGGGCCTCACAGAAGTGTTGCATGAATAAACAACCTCAACAACAGAAGAACACTGGATTTGTATTGTATATTTGGCCATTTTTCCCAGCTCGTATCTTCTACAAAAAAGAGTCCACAGAAAATCCAAAAAAAGTTTCAAGTTTTTGTGGAGCTGCTCCACTCAGGCGATTTTTAAGACTTACATTCTTTGAAACACATGTTCAACACATGCTCGTGCCTCTAAGATGTCCTCACCTCAGCAGCCAACCTCTAGCTACTTCCAGCACAGAAACAACCTTCTCCCCATGTAAGATGCTGCAGCAAAGCAGCTCTGAGGAGTTGAGGGATGCCCTCCTGCACCGCTGCTCTTGAGCACAGAAGCCCAGAGAATCTGCACAGGGAGGAGACACTTGGAAACCGCGCTTCACTTTCTGTGTCTCGGTCCTGTCCCCAAAGATCAAGCCACCACGCAGCTGCTCCCAGGGAAGTAGCTCCCAAGCTCCGCCAGGGCCAACACTGCACTTTCAGAAATTCTCTTCCACAGATTAACCTACCAAGAGGGGAGATTTTCTTCCTTCAAACATACACACACACAAAGCCCTTATCTCCTCAGTGAAAATATTTGCAGGAGGTGGGTGGAGGCAACAGATTTCCCTCTCATCTCTGAAGGAAGCAGAAAGGATGCCCTGGCCCTGCTCTTTGCCATTACTCACAACCTAGCTCCCACATCCCAGAGTAGAAATTCATTTCACTCTAGGAGCAAGGTGTTTCTGGGTATTTCTCCCATCCCAGAAAGTTTTTACAGCATGTGCTTAGCACCCTACTTCTCTATTCATGTCATGTTCTCCTCTCTAAGGACTAGGTGGTGGATCAAGTTTCTACTTTGCAAAGCTAAAGAAAGAGTCTTAGAAGCGACACAGAATATTTTAAGATGGGAGTTTTCACACAAGCCAGCCTTAAGGATGTCAGAGACCCCGGGCAACTCTGCATCACACACTCATGGAGACTAGCATCAGTAGATAGCTGGAGTTATTCTTTGTAGAAACCAGTAAAACCCAGGAGAAAGATGAAAAAGGTGGGAAGAGTGAGGTTTTCCCAACAACAAATTCTGCCCTGTCAAAACTCGAGACATACCCGGGAACCAAGAGGAGGAGTTAAACCCATCCTGATAACCGCTTTTACACAGCCACTGTAGGGCTATCTCCCCAAAAGATAAATAAAGCTGGAGAATGAGGCCACCTTAGCCCCCCCTCCTGGGTGTCAGCATCCTTGTCTGCACAGCCAGAGAGTAAACAGCATTTGCGCGACAATAACTAAGAGGTAATTTGTTGGGGGAAGAAGAGCAACATGATGTATTCCCAGCTCTGGAAGTTTACAGCCTGGATCCTCCACCCTCAGCAGAAAGAGGAACAGCTATAAAGCGACGACAGGAGTTGTCCTTTGTCATTAAGAGAAGAGCTCTAGCAACTAAGCTACACGGTTTACAGCTGTGAAAATAAGTCCTTCCATTTACAAACTGACACACACACGCACGCACAAAGTGAAGGGGAGACCAGGTCTTGCTCCCCGTTTTGCCGTTAAACTCTCACATCTGACTTCCCAGCGATAACATGATGCCATCCACCTCCTCGCCCTCCCTTCCCACGGCTGATTTCATGTCTTCTGGGAAGCCCAGCCCACCCGTGGCAATTTCCCCCGCACGCTCCGGCCTTTACTGTAAACCGGCTGCTGCTGCTTCCCCCTCCTCTCTCAGCTCTCGAGGGGCAAAGGCTCCCCTCAAACTTTCTAATGTGGCTGGTGCCAGCACCCTTGCAAAATAAGCACCCCAGAATGGCAAAAGGAGAGCTCTATCCCTCACCGGACACAATGCAATTTTGCATTGCACCAACCGATTTGGGGGGCTCAGGAGTATGAACTCGCTTGCCCTCCTCAAGCCGATACAGAACCACAGTGGGGTTTGGGGAGAAGGAGAAAAGTTTGTGTTCCCGAGCTCCAAAAACTGCGTAATTCAGGGCTCATCGCTGACTCAGGATCCACTGCTCCCCAACCTCAAAGCCCAAGAAGAGCAGCGCGCG
>NW_009712219.1:69229-70447 GCF_000703405.1 Apaloderma vittatum
CCACCCTTGGCAGTGACCATCCCGCAAAGGGACATCCCCTCCAGCCGGGCCAGGGCGGGGGGAGCTGAGCCGAGCCAAGCCCCGGCGATCCCCGTTGCAAGATCTCCCAGGAGCGGAGGGGAGTGTAGGGGGGCTGCATTTCTGCCTTTCCTACAGTACGAGGTGTCCCCCCTGCCCTTCTCCTCCGGAGGTGGCTAAGATCACCTTGTCGCGTGGGGACGGATTCCTTAGCTCGGGGCTGAGCAAGGGGACCAGGGGCTCTGCCCAAAAAAACGACGGGACCCCCAGGAAGTTGCCACCCCGCGGGACGGTGCCCCCCGGGACAGAGCCGGACCTGCCGCTCTGGAGTACGCAGACCCAAACACCGCCGGGATAACAAGGGGCAGCTCCTGTCTGCTTTCTGGGAAGGGATAAACCCAACTTTCTGGAGTTTTCCTACTCTTCTAGCCTTTGGGATGCCTACACCGCTTAAAAAATTTAAAAGAAAAATAAATAAAAATAGAAAGAACGGGAGGAGGGGAGGAAAAAGCCAAAAATAAGTTCTTCTTGGTCTTCCCGAGGCAGGTTTGAGAGAGAAAGTGCTAAAGGGGACAAGTTGTGCCCGGGGCCGTAGCAGCAGGCGATGGGTTTGCGTGCAACACGCGCCTGCTCCAATCTGCGCCGCTCGGGAACAATAAACAGGATCATACAAAGAAGTGGCAAGGCGGCATCTTTGCTTCTGGTTTCTATGACAGCATCAGAGACAAACCAACTATAAACTCTAATTCCTGGATTCCTCACACACACACCCCCTCCGCCCCAAACCCCCTTTTGTCTGCCATTAATTAAAGTGGCCATATGGAAAAGGCTGATAATAACAGCAGATGAGCCAACGAGAGAGGGGGAAAGAAGAAAGAAAAGAAAAAATAACTAAAAGTAGCGGCAGGGTGATGGCGAGGATTTAGCCTGGGCTTTTTGCCCTTGTTTCCAGCCGGTGCAAGGAGAGAGGGGGTTCAACAATAGCGGGAGGGGAGCGGGGACCCCCGGCAGACCGACTCCGGGGAGGGGGGCTTGCACACCCTAGGTCTCCTGCTCCGAGGAGGCTGATCCCCACTACCTGCCCCTTTGTGTGGAAAAGCCTCGGAGGGTGATGAGCCCACCCTCTCCCCCTCTTTGGGGCCGCCTCCCCGGTCGGCCCTACCCTTCGGCAAACTGCGCCCCAAACTCATCCTAACTCGC
>NW_009712219.1:70468-74249 GCF_000703405.1 Apaloderma vittatum
CCTCAGGCACCAGCCCCCCTTTCCTTGGCTCTCCCCCAGACACACGCACAAATTACCCACGAAACAACAACAACAACAAACTTTACTAAAATTGATAAAGAGATTAGCCAAGCAAAGCCTCTTCCGAGCTAGCTAAAAATATGAACCCACAGATTTCTGCCGTGGTCAATGTACGGAGAGAAATCCACCAACATGGCACACTTCCCTTGTTCCTCGCTGCTATAAATAGAGAACCCTAAAGTAGTCAATATTGGGGAAGAGGAGAGGAAGAAAAAAAAACAAAAAAAAAACAGAGAAAAAGTCTGCCAGCGGCAAGAGCGAGCCACCGGCAGGCGACCTGAGCGCGCGCACGCCAGCCCTCCGCACCCGCGGAGCAAAGCGCGGAGCTCTTCAAAGCCCGGGGAGTGCGAAACTGCAGGCTTGGGTTGGAGTTTGTGTAGGAAGGGGGCTGGGGTGGAAAGAGGGAGGGGGAGGAAGGGATAGATCCCGGAGAGGGACGCGCGGAGCCCCGGTCCCCGCACCGCCATCAGCACCTCCGAGAGCTCCGCGGCTGCGGAGGCCGCCGGCTGGGCCAAATCCAGGCCGCCGGCTGCGCAAACTCCTCCCGGAGTGTCTTCTGCTAACCCCGCGCACGCTTCCCTCCGGATAAACATCCACCGATCTCGCTGTCCACAAACCCGGCAAGCATCCTCTTCCAGAAATATTCAGAAAGTTTCCCGGCTGAATGCGACGACGTTGTGCTTTTTATAAAGATAAATCTCCTCCTTCCTCGTCTTAGTCAACCTCTTTTCAGTCAGAAGCATAACATGTCCACTAGCGTCTCGCAGCCAGCGAGAGAGCGAGCGAGCAAAGATGGACCTAGGAGCATGATGATCATCATAAAAATCCCCTCGGTTCTCCAGTGCAATTTTCAAAACAACAACCCAGCCTTCGTGCTCTAAAGGCAAAAAGCCTGCGTCTGTTTACATCAACTGTGTGCTCTGAAAGCTTTTCCCCTCTGTCTCAATCCAAGGGAGGGGGGAGAAAAAAAAAAAAAGAAGAAGAGAGGAAAAAAAAATAAAAAAGCCAGCATTATCTGCCTTTGTCAGCGAAAGAACATAATATTGACTTACCTTTCCCCACAGCTATTGTCTGCCCCTTTGCAAAATGACATCACGGAAACCAATCATGAAATTTGCATGGGGGAGGTTGTGGGGGGAGGGCTCTTGGAGGGCAGCCCACTTCCCTCCACCAGTAACACGCGTGTAAGACGGGTTGTTGGTTTCAATTAAATATCTGATACTCCTTAGTGTGTGAACTCTTAAGCCTGCTAAAGGCAATGTCTCATTTACTTAATGACCGCTCTCATTAATGGAAATGGCACAGAGGGGGCTTGCTGCGCCTTCCCTTTGTAAATACACTACCCATGAACCCTTGGGGTTGCAATATATCTGTTTACTCTCTGAGGTGAAATAAATTTACAGTATAGCATCAAAAAGAGAGAGAGAGAGAGAGAGAGAGAGAGAGAGAGATGGAGCTGCTGACTTGAGTGCACGGAGAGTTGGGGCTCTCCCAGCCCCACCAGCCCCTCTTGCCTCGCACTCCCCTCTCCCCAAGACCCAGCGGAAGGTGAGTGATTTTTACCCCGAGCTGATTCATAATTAATATGCACGAGGCTCGGGGCTCCTTTGATAGCAGCAACACAAAAGGACAGCAAGCGCAACGAGCGCTGTGCCGTGTCCCCCCCCACGCATCCCGACGCGTGGTACGGCCCAATAATTCCTAATAGCAGCAAGCAGCGAGTGACAGATGCCCTGGGTTAGCACAGCTCCAGCGAAAGTACTTTACAATATTTATTGGTGGTTAGGAAGATGACCTATCACCATAAAGAACAGACTGGGAAATTTATCGCCTCTACGAACCTGGAAGTATTGCATATTAGCTGATATACATATTCAAAAGCGAGCGGTTTAAAGGTGTATAAATATTTTTCTTCCCTCCTCTTAAAAAAAATAAAAAATATAAATGACACAACGTATTCACGGCAGACATCACCTCACCCCAGGAAGGACAGATCATGCTCAGGTGGTGATGTTTTGGGCTTTGTGGTGGGAGGGAAAATAACGTAAGGATAAGTCCAGAAAGAAAACTGTGACTAAAATAGTTTAGGGATTATTTCTAACTTGGAAAAGTGCATGTTCTTCCATTGCATGTCTTTTCCTCCTAGAAAGAGCTGCACTTCCTAGGAACTAGCATCATCTTTCCTTGAAAATGCTTCTGTTTGGTGGAGACCTGGCCAGCCCGGGAGGAGGAAGACTTCACTAAGCTGGAGGGAGGAAGGCTCTAGGGAGAGACACTGGCACTGTGCAGCAGGAAGGGCATTAACACATGTCCATCTCCCGTGTCCTCCCCCTCGTTGGCTCCAAATGCGAGCATTAGCACTTGGATTGCAACTTTTTGAAAATAGCAAGAGGAAAACACAGATATACTACAGCCCATATGGGGCCAGGGGGTTGCAGGGGGTCACCTTTCTGCCCAGCACTTTTTTTCCTGCACACTCATGTCATCCCCAGCATCACGAGATGATTAAGACACCACTGTCATCTTAATGAAGATTTCCAAAAAGATCTGGGAGCTCACAAATGGACAGAAACCCCAGGAGCCTTTTGAGAGCTGAGCGAGAAGAGGCAGAGCCTGGCAGGGAAAGTTGAATCCTGCTGGGGATGCGCCTTCCTGTGGGAAATTCCCGCTCCAGAGCTGTAGGAGCTCCAGCCACCCATCTTCAGCTCCCTACACTTTGGTCAGATTAGGGGTGGGCAGAAGGGGGAAAAAACCTCTCAATATGCTCCAAGTTTTGGATGCACCTATAATTAGCTCTCCTGGACACCTTCCCGACAGCGTGGGCTTAAGCAAGTGCTGAATGCAACCTCATCTCACCCATGGAGCCTTACAGGGCACGTGGCAAAGGAGAGTGATTTGATTTCCCATTTCTTATTGAGGAGAGGATGACAGAAACACTGATGTTAAACTGGCCACTTTGGAGATTCTTACGATGCCTATTTCCATGGCTCATAAGCTTGGTGCGCTCCTAAACCATTAGCATAAAGGAGGTATTCAGCAGAGAGTCCTCCTGAAAAGCTGTTTTCTATCTCCATTGGACACACCAGGAAGACAGGGATATTTTATATCCTAAACCTTTGGCATTCAGAAATTCTATTAAACTCTTATCTGCAGGCAGCAGGCCTGGTGCTACGCTGCATCTCCATTGTTCTGCACCCATGATAGAATCAAAGGGAGGGCTGGGTGGACTCGGCTCCTCTCCTCTCACAATGCTGCCTGGTCCTCTCCACTGCTATTCCATTTAAAGGCATAATGTGAAAACTTGAGAAACAAAGGCACAATAGACAGGCTAGTAGGCAGGAGGGGAATGTGTTTGCTTACATGTTTCCACATAAATTTGCATGCGCACACACACTGCAAGTATATGAATAAACACACGCGCTAACATACCTGTGTCTCTCAGCGCTAGCACAGATGAATTTTATTATTGCTGTTGTTGCATTTATTAGCACGCAACGCACCTCGGAGCCCTGAGGCAGCTGACAGCTTCGATACCATTCTACTAAGCTCCGAGTTGCGAGACGGTGCTTTGCTTTTCTTTGTTCCCAAACTGGCCAGACTTCTCCTTCCCCTCCTCCCAAAACGCTGTACACAAGCGGCGCCTCACCCGCACTTCCTAGTTCCCACCAACTTCAGCAGCCGGCAGGAATCCTCACCTCGAAGCACCTCCAAAACCCTCTTT
>NW_009712220.1:0-27604 GCF_000703405.1 Apaloderma vittatum
GTACGCGGGAGGGCCGGCGGTGGCGCGGCCCGCTCGCAGCTCCACGTGTCCTGCTCCGTAGGTGCCTGAGCCCCCATGTGCCCGAGGCCGTGCGGGAGCGGAGAGTGGGGAACAGATGAGGTCTCGTGGGGTCTAGGCCTGGGTCCTCTGCGCCAGACCTCCGTCTGCTCTCTGCAGAGCACTCGGGAGCGGCCGCCGGTGCTTTCCCCAGGCCATGGGGCCTGGCTTGTGTCTGAGAGCCATGTTATGAGGGAGTGATGTGGAAGAAGATAAAAATTCACAGTGTTGGGATCCACCAGCTTGAATAATTCTTGTTAACAAGCTCCTGTGAGGAAATGAGCCACAAAAATACTTTATTGGAGAATAGAGAGACTGTTTTCCCCTCGTTTTGCATAACCATATAGCATTTACGACTGTAAACTAAACACAGTGTTATTAAGACAGTACTTTAATACTGTGAATCGATACCTGCAAATGTAAAGAGTAGTGCTGTATAGTTTATTGTGGGATATTAATCTGGGGTATAAACTGAAGATTTTTAGATTGTTAAATAGAAATTCACTTCACACTGCTAGTGAAAAAAATGAGTTGCTGCACTAATACACGTTTGGATTTTTAGAAAACAGCAACTGCTGTTGCCCACTGCAAGAGAGGAAATGGCCTCATTAAAGTGAATGGAAGACCTCTGGAAATGATTGAGCCCAGAACTCTGCAGTATAAAGTAAGCATCCACCCAGTCCACCTGCCCTTGATGGTTAAAATACATTTATGTGCATAAATGAAGGAAAAGCTGCCTGCTTTGTTGACTACTAAATTTTTGGTTATATGTTATCTAATTACCTGAAATGTAGGTACTGTTATGAAAATTTAAAACCCTGTACTTCTATGATTGTCTTATCGAGAGGGGTGGGCTTTTTGCTTAACTGTATTTTCAGCACTTCACATGCATACTTTTTTAGTGTGTATATAGGTGACTTAAAATGCTTCTATTTAAAAGATTCTTCAGAGCTTTATAAAGGTAGTTGTTTGAATACTGCTGAGAGAGTCTAAAACTGACTAAAGCATAATGGAGAAAACTACCCATAAACTACTTCATCTCTTCAATTTTATTAAATTTGGTTTATTTTTCTAAAGCGCAGTTAGTTAGGGCGTTCTACTTAAACCGTTGCTTTTAATTGTAATGTGCATATGCCTTGCCATTAAGTTTTTTGAAACTTAAAAAAAATAAACAAAGCTCAAGACTAAAGTAAGCTTATTTTACAGTGGTACTAGTAGATGTCAACTCTGGAAGAGATGTACTTAAGTTGGGTGTGTGATTTTAAAATCAAGGCTTCATTTCTCAGAACGTTGACTAACTTCACATCTGGTAAATCTGCTAGAAGCTCTAATCCTTGTTTCTAATCACAAGTGAATTTTCTTACTATGTTTTGTTTTCCAGCTGCTCGAACCTGTCCTCCTCCTGGGGAAGGAACGGTTTGCTGGTGTTGACATCAGAGTCCGTGTAAAGGGTGGTGGCCACGTAGCACAAATCTATGGTATGATTTTGTGTAGAATCTCTGTTGTGGGCTAGAACAGGTCAAGCCACGTGTTTAAGAGGCTAGAGGTTGGAATAGTAGCTTACATATCTCGATCTTCTGTTTATTTTTCCACTGTGCTAGTGTAGTTTTTTTGTAAGGTCTTGCTGGTTATGGTTTATGTGTATAGCTGTAACATTTAGAGTAAGTTCAGTGAAGTAAATGGATGAAATTTTGAGGGCTTGTGAGAAAACAATCTTTGTCGTGGTGTGACAGGACAGTTTGGGTGCAGCTGAGCACGATGATTTTAGGAGGGGAAAAGCGTATTTGTCATTAGCAATTGTACCTTCAGTTTTAAATTTACAGGTTGTTCAGAAGCATCTTTCAGCTGACCTGAAAGCTAGGGAGGTTTTTTCCCCCTCAGAGAAGATGGAGAACATACTTGCATTAGCTCTTAATAAAGTTGCTGTTTACAAATGACAGATTCGTTCTCATCTTCAAGTTGAGGTACGAGTTAGTACAGCTGAGGCTGCATAAAGAGCAGAGATGTGTTTTAGTCTCAAAGTTGATTGCATTAATTTTTCAGAAGATTCAGATACTCACCAAAATCCTGATCTTAATGTTCTGACAGATACCAACCAAGCAACATTTTTACAGTTACTCCCACACTCCTGGTTTGAGTTCTGATTATATGTTACTGTGCTACAGGCTTTGTTTTACTGAGGTACACTAGAAGAACTGCTCATACCACCATGTTGTCCCTTTTGCCTTCTTAGTCTTTGAACACATTGATTAATTTTATCCTTGTTGAAGAGTATAATTTCAGAGGATTGTGTTTCTAGGGCTGTTTGAAGTTGACTGCCTGGTGGAGAACAAACCTATATTAGTGCTAGAGAAAGAAGGTGATCAGGACGGCCCTTGTAGAATTCCTTGGCTAGCTGGCAGTTGTCAAATCAACACGAGTTGTGGGTGGCCTGTTGGCACAGTTTTCTTCAGATTTGCCAAAGTTAAAGTTGCATAGAGTGTGTTGGAGGGGAGATGAAGGAGGAAGAAGGCAGTCGAGCACAAAACAAGACAGCAAGTTTCTCGAGTAACTGTCACTTTCTGTGTAAATTGTGAATATGTTTCCAGTCTTCACTGATCCATTATCTTTTTTTAACAGCTATCCGTCAAGCTATTTCCAAAGCATTGGTGGCTTACTATCAAAAATGTAAGTTGTTTTGATTGTTGTATTAGGCTTGGGTAGAAATGTATGGCTTCTGGTAGTTTGGTGCAAATACTGTTAGTAGGAATTTGTTCATGTGAAACTTCTTAAGTTTAATGTGTGTGGTTTTGTTTTTTTAATACAGATGTTGATGAAGCTTCCAAGAAGGAGATCAAGGATATTCTAATCCAGTATGATAGGACTCTGCTGGTTGCAGATCCTCGCCGTTGTGAATCCAAGAAATTCGGAGGACCTGGTGCTCGTGCGCGCTACCAGAAGTCTTACCGTTAAAATTGTTCTTCAGTCATGTGACAGTCAATAAACATAAAGAGAATTTGATAAATTTTGTGTTTCTGAATTGTGTTTTTCTGTGTGTGCAAATAGGATTTTCACCGTGTGTTTAGTTAAGATTGGTACACAGACTGATCGGTATTAAATCAGCAAGGAGGAAGAAGGGCTTTCTCCTGTTCAAGGAAGACTTAGATCCTGTTTTTTTGTGGGTGCATGCAACAGTGTAGCAGAATTCAATCTACACCGTTCTGATAAATGTGGACAAATGTGAACCTTCTCCAGTACCTCAGTGGCCACTCTTTGTGGTGTTATGAACCGATGGGAGTAGCTGATGTTCTTCCCATGCAAAAATGTCTGTCTTGCCTGGTTACAGACTCAAGCCCCTGCTGTGTACGAGCATGGATCTGATTCCCGGCTGGTGACTTCTGTGTTGTGTTACATGACTTGCTTTAGTACGCTGCCCTGGTGTAATGCAGCACTTCAAGCATCTTGCCACGTACACTTCAGCGCTGACTTGTGTTCCTGGAAAGGGCTTTTGTTTTTCTTGGATTTTCACCCAAAATACTGTGCTGAGAGTGAAATTCCAAACATTGCTATGGAATATTGCATGGCAATGAGTATTATCTGCCCGCGGCTTTGTTTGTGCTTAGTGGCAAGGAATTTATCCCCCTGAGGCTAACTCCCGCAACACAGTGCTGAGGTGGGTTTTCAGGCAGCTGAAGTTTGTATTTAAAATTTACATTGTCAAAACCAAAGTAATTATAGGGGTAGGGGAGAGAGGTTTATTGAACTTTCAAATACAGAGGCACTTTTCTGGCTTAGTATGTCTAAATGTAGGAAACATTTGCTTTGTTCGTTGTTTTTTTTAATAAATTAAAAAACCACTTTATATATTCTGCATCAAAAAACAATTCAAAATACTATTTTGTAAATGTAAAACAAAAAGGATTTTGTTTTACGGGTGAAATTAGGTCTAAATAGAATCATAGAACAATTCAGGTTGGAAAAGACCTTTGGGATCATCAAATCCAACCATTGACCCTACACTACAAGTTCACCCCTAAACCATATCACCCAACACCACATCTAAGCGACACTTGAACACATCCAGGGATGGTGACTCAACCACCTCCCCAGGCAATCTGTTCCAGTGTCTGACCACTCTTTCTGTCTTTCCGTGAAGAATTTCTTCCTAACGTCCAGCCTAAACTTGCCCTGTTGCAATCCGAAATCATTCCCCCTGGTTCTGCCCCTAATTACCTGTGAGAAGAGACCAACACCAACCTCTCTACAATGTCCTTTCCAGTAAATGTAGAGCATGTTGAGACCCCCCCTCAGCCTCCTCTTTGTCAAACTGAACAGACCCAGCTCCCTCAATCACTCCTCATAAGGTCTGTTCTCCAGGCCCTTCACCAGCTTTGTTGCCCTCCTCCTGCACTCGCTCCAGCACCTCGATGTCCTTCAATCCCATGCTCACACGGTACCAGCACGGAGGGATGTAGACCCAGGGAACCATGTTAAATGATGTAACAAAAATAAAGAGGAAAATCCCTTTGGAAGCCAGACAGTTGCTTTATGTCGTGAGTTAGGTGAGGCAATTTGAAGGTCTTAGGGGAAGTAAGTGGGGAAAACCCTTGAGTTGAAAACATGACAGCAATTTTCAAAAATCAAGCTAAGGGATGTGTGTATCAAACATGCAATGTTGGAGAAGTTCCAGTTTCTCATCTACTCAAACTGAAGATTTTTGTTCTGGAAGTGATCTCGCAGGGACAAAAAAGAGTAAAATTCTGAATAAGACATGGGACGTGCCAACACAAGGCTGTTGCAAAGGCTAATTCTGTCCCTTGGAAATGTTGCAAGAGGTTGAGTGAGGCCTCGGATATGAGTTGACCTGGTAGGCATGGGCACAGCCCTGGGCTGTTGTTTCCTGTGTCTGAAAACCGGTTTGGAGAGGAACTGGGTGAAATAGTAGAGATGAAGCAACTGAGAGCCTGGCTTTTGCTATATCGCTCTCTAGGCCTGGTATTTTTGTGTCTGTCGTTGTAGGCCAATGCTTAACTTGTTTAATAGTAGGTCATTGCAGTATACTTCATCAACACAAACTTAAACCAGCTTCCTTTGCGAGTTCCATTGGGGAATTGGAAAGAACGGTAAGATTTTGCCCTTTTGGTCTAGTTTTGTGAAATAGGTGCTCACAGCTTTTCATAAATAGTATTATTTGTTATTACATCTCTTTGTTTTTTTCAGCTAAAAGACATTTAAGGCATCTTCACTGTAGTTCTTTGAGAATAAAATGTGTAGCTTTAACAAACTTCTTCTGAACAGGAATTCTCCATCCATCTCGTGTTTTAGCTGATGATGTGTGCCACAAAATACTACATTACACAACCTGAATAGAACAGTCTTACTCAAGCCGCTCACACCACCACTGAGGCGGAGGGCACTGTTGTATATTCCATCACCAATGTACACGCCAGTTTTTTTTGTCTTAGACTAAATGAATGAGATATTCTATTCCACACACTTGCTGCTTCTTTGCCAGCTTCTTTGGTTTGCTTTCCTCAGTCCCTCCTTTCTTCACCTTCAGATCTGACCCATTTCTTGTCCAGTAAGTTACTTACAGTTTTTACCTTGTAGTAGGGTTGCTCACAAAATATTCTAGCTCTTGGGCTGCTGAAAACTGCTATGCTCTGCCTCCCAGCCTGACTTTCTAAGGAGAAGATGCTATGCAGGACTAGCTTCAAATTTTACTGCTTGAATACTTGCAAGTTTTGTGAAAACTGGCATCTTAATAGATGTTAATTAGCTTCAGCTGAGGAAAAATAGGTCTTTTAGTTGTTTGGCTTGTGTGGTGACTGAAAAGCAATGGCTCACTTATTGCTTAGGAAATGGGAACTGGCCTGCCAGTTGGCACATGCATACCTGATGTTGTGGCTTGTCCAAAATGGATTGTGCCTCACTGTTAGAGCAGTCAAATGGAGGGAAAAAGAGAGGACACAAAGTTCCCATGGTGTAAAACTCAGGGAGGCAGGTAGAGATGCAATACCTCATGCCAGTAGCCTGAGGGGTGGATTTCACAGTTGTGGGGGAATCGGATGTATCAGTTTTTCTGCCCACAGCACAGCTTCTAACAATAGGGGATTTTTGTTTTGCTGTTCTTTTATGGAAAGGCTGAGAATAAAACTTACATTGCTACAAATATATCCAGAGATGATATCTGTATGTAATTTCTTCAACCAAAAGGCTCTTAGCGTAATAAAAATGCTTGAACTGAACTCTGATCCTATGAAAGTGCCCCATTAATCCTGTAGAGTGATGTCATTCCCACAGACTTGCTTTCTAAATGAGAAATGTTCCTGGAATTGAGCTGGTGCCTGTCGGGGTGGCTGAAGTTTTTGGCTCTAAATGGTTACTTGCTCATCACCCACTAGAGGGCTTAACAGCATTGGGGAAGTGTAACTACCGCGGTTTGAAGGTGTAAGGAGAAAGTGTCTTCAACTAAAATGTTTCCCTAAAATGTTTCCGTAAAAATTGATTCTGCAGGAATGGCAATCAGGCTCTTCTCAGTGAGCATCGCTCTGGCCAGACATGCTTCCACACAGAAATACTGACAGTTTGATCCTTAAGCCCTTAGCGAGGTTCTTAAGCAGCTGCGGAGGTAGTTCTTGGAAAAGAAGAAATGCCCTCAACTTCATATTGTCCAGTTCTTTCATTAGTTTCACTGATGCAAATCCTTAGGAGGATCAGGCACACACATCATAATGCAGCCTCACTTGTATTCTTAGTTGAAAATACCAGTTAATGAAGGTTGGAGTGTGGGCTCCAAAAAGTACAATGTTTTGTTAACGATCACAGTTGATCCAGTTCCAAACCAGGGTGAGCTTGTACACATGGCTCGAAAGGAGGTTATTTACTCACCTATTGTTTATAATCCTGATTCAATTCAATATTTTATATAACTTTCTTAATATAGTCCTCTGAGTTACAGTTCAGTGTACTAGGCTGAATAATTCTTTTTCCTTATTAGCTAACATCCTTCGCTTACTGGGGACTGTACAGTTTCCTGCCCTGCCTTCAGCAGAGATACCCAGACCTAATGAAGCTGATTGCTCTAACTCTTGAAAAGTTCTTTTGAACTTGGCCTACTTTTTAAATACTAGAAGTTCAACATCTGTGAAATAGCACCAATATTCCCCAAATTTTGCTGTAGAAAAATTGTTAAAAAAAGAAGAAAGGCTATTTTGGATGGTTTCTGTTAAACCAAAAGAGTTAATTTGAAATAATGGAAAGATTTATTTGTGAAGCTGCGTATGAAGCATGGTGTGGAATATGGTCTTGAGCAAAGCAAGAATCCCAGATCAGATTTCTCAAAAGAATTTGAAACAGTTTCTGAATTAGACTTAGCTTGAAAGTAAGATAACATGGGGACTGGTAATGGAATCTGGAAGCTCTAATGCTTGGGGACAAGGAATGACTGGAGAGAGTCCAGCGAAGGCCACTAAGATGATGAGGCGACTGGAGAATCTACCATATGAGGAAAGGCTGAGAGAGCTGGGCCTGTTTAGCCTGGAGAAGAGGAGTCTGAGGGGGGATCTCATCAATGCTTGTATGTATCTGAAGGGCAGGTGTCAGGAGGATGGGGCCAGACTCTTCTTACTGATGTCTGGTGACAGGATAAGAGCAAATGGTCACGAACTGGAAAACAAGAGATTCAATGTAAACATAAAGAAATACTTCTTTACTTTAAGGATAACAGGCTGCCCAGAGAGTTTGTGGAGTCTCTGTCTCTGGAGACATTCAAAACCCATATGGACATGTTCCTGTGTGATCTACTCTGGGTGATCCTGCTCTGGCAGGGGGGTTCGACTAGATGATCTTCAGAGGTCCCATCCAACTTCTACCATTCTGTGACTCTGTGATTCTGTGATCTCAGCTTGAGAGCAAGCTAAGGTGTCATCCTCAAAGCGTAGGTTTATGAGAGGGTGAAACCACAGAATCACAGAATCATAGAATGGCCTAGGCTGGAAGGGACCTTAGAGATCACCTAGTCCAACCTCCCTGTCATAGGCAGGGGAGCCTCTCAAAGCACTCAAGGCTCTGCCCAACTTGGCCTTGAACACCTCCAGGGAGGGGGCAGCCATGACATCTCTGGGCAATTTATTCCAAAGTCTTACCGCCCTCGTACTGAAGAATTTCTTCCTAAGGTCCAATCTAAATCTATTCTCCTTCAACTTAAACCCATTTCCCCTTGTGCTATCAGTTGACACTCTTGTAACCTCTTCAAGCTCCTGTAATATAGGTGCCCAAGTGATATGTCATAGTCTGTGAGTATGACTACATCGGTGTGTTAACTTGGATCAGGAATTCACTTCTTTTGCTTCTGTTTGGAATCCGAAGTGGTTTTGGACCACATGGAGCAGATGAAACTAAGCTGGGAGATGCAGTCCAGCTGCAGATAAGCAGCCAGTCCATAGGATCAGCCCATAGAGAGCCAGAAGTGAAACAACCCCCCCCCTCCCCACCTATTGAAATTGAAATCATGTGCATGTCAGCTTCTTAGATACAACAACAGTAAGAAGTATTCTTAATAAATGCTCTAAACTCAGTGTATTTTTATGTATCAGTTTGCAGTAAATGTCCTTGGGCCACCAGTGATCCCCAAGACGCATGAGTGCTGTTGGCTGCTGTGTGGACACTGGGTTCTGTTTTTATCTGCAGTTGGAGGGGCTGAGTGTTTTTCTTTGCCTTCTCTTCTAATAGAGTTGGAGAGTGGGAAAGAGCAAGGCCTAGAATAAATGATGGGAGAACTTTTTACTTCTAAATTTTATTTCGATCCAAACTCACCTTCTATAGCATGCTCGGAGGGGCTTACAAAACATTCTAGTAAGAATGGAGAGGTAGGAAAAAATAGGCTTCACAAAATAAAATGAGTAGTAGCAGCTTCAATTAGCATTATATGTGTCTTTAAAACTACACTTTTTAATGATTCCATTAATGTTAGGGTAAAGAAGGTAAAATATTTACCTTTTAAAATGCAATAATTTTTAATCTTGGTAAACTATATTTTAAAATTTTAACAAAAAAATAGAAACAAAACTCATTGACTCTGTTGATTTTTTTCTCCTTTTTGCTAATATGAATTTTCATCACATGTTTTATTAAAAACGAAATATAATTATTCTCTGGGAAGCCTTCTTTAGTGATGCAAGCAAACTATACACAAAAACGTAACTAAAGTATTCTTAAAAATGCAGGTGTATTATTTAATGGACGTTCACGTCTCTCCCTTTAGAACAGATGAGGAACATTAACATGTTATCTCTAAAATTGCACTAACATCTCACTGCAACAAGCAGTGAAGGGCAGCACACAGCACAAGCCTCAAAGCACACAAAGGTGTGTGACGACTGCGGGAACTCTCAAACCATTGTGACACGGCAACATTTCTGTGTCATTGTCTGCTGTGTTATAAAGGACCAATTCAGTTCAACAGGACTAATACTCACAGGTCTTGTGAAAGTGTAACTAATACAGACTCTGCTGAGGAGTTACCATGCATCGCTAATGAGCGACATGCAGCCAGAAAGGTGTATATGACGCTTGCAAAGCTCCTGAAGCTGCGTGTAGCTACCAAGCTTGATGTCTCCTTTTCTTTATTTTTTTTTTATACTGCATTATTTTAAACAACGCACCCAGCTTGCTAAGATTTAACTTTTAAAGGGTTCAAGCACACTGTAGAAATACACAATTCTAAGATGCCATCGTAATCAAAGCCACTAATTTTGGATAAATCTCCTATTACTAAGTTATACTGAGATGAACATTGTGGGAAAGCTCAGTTTAATGATACCGTGGAGTATATTTTTGCTTCATTCACTGCTGTCCTCGTTGCAAGGTAAGAACTTTATTCTGTTTTTATAGTAATATTAACTTAAAAAAAGATTTTTCTAAGCATTTTAATATTACAATTCCCTCATTTTTTTTGTCATTATAATGCAATGTTTTTCACCCTTACTGGAATTCATAAATAAAAAAATTATACCACCATTCATATAATTGTTCTCTCTCACAGGTGTTTTTTTTTAAAGATACATGTCTGGATTTGTTACAAAATAGTTATTTAGGAACAAAATTTAAGTTACTTGCCTTTCTTGCCATTATTGCCAGATGAGTAAACAAACTGCAAGTGCAGTTTTTAGAATGCTAGGGTAAATAGTCACTCTTCTGGTTATAGAAATGATCCTGTTTTCTGTGTAATACAAATGGATTTGTAGATAGTTTTCTTGCAGCATTTATAAAGGCTTCTAAGGCAATATGAGAAAGAAGAAGGGTGTTCGTTGTTTTTTTTATTTCTTTGGTTGTTTTAAAGCTGGAACTCTAGAGCATTTAAAATGATTTACAATTGAGTCCTACAAGTAACATTCAGAAAACGATTACAGGTAATTACCCTAGGAGTTTGATTCTGGAATGCTCTGAACACGTTTTGTTTTTTATGAGTTCTGAGCCTTGCTCTTCTTCATGGTAGTATGTGTACCACAGCTAAGACCATGGAAACTTGCAGGTAATGAGTGCTTGGGAGAATCAGACTCTCAGGAAGGAAAGCATGTAGTGCTACATCCCTTGTGAACAGAAAAAGTTTGTGTACAGGTGCGGTGAAAAACTTAGGAGCAATAAGGAACAAAATTCAATAGTGTTGTTTTTAACTTGACAATCTGTTGTGTGCCAAGTGTAGAATGAGCCTGTAGGAAAAAAAAAAATTTAACTCAATGACTTTTTAATCTACAGGATCTTATTGCAAGCTTTCTCTTTTGAAAAGAACTTCAAGGTAAGCTTTTATTCCTTATTTGTCAAGTCCTACAGAGAGAACAAGAATGAGTAATTGTGACGCAGTGCAAGTTAGAAAGTAAAATTTAGCCTTGAATTTGACATGTGAAATGCCATGTACATGTAGGTTGGATGTAAACCACACTTTCAGAATGTTTATAACTCTTTCCAAAGAATTTACACAGAGAGCATGGGTCCTCTGTTTGAAAAATGGAGGTGCTTATGAAAAATGATACTTCTATGGTCTTGAGAAAGCTTAGAGCAATCATGGAATGAAACCAGCATGAGATCATGACTTCATGACTGGAAAAATACATTAAATGAGTATCCTTCTACAGTTTTAATTGTATGATAAAATCCTAGCTGCTATTTGAAGCACAGGAAAGTAAGTGCTATAGAGCCTTAAAATAAACATCTTCAATACGAGTTTTCACGCAGAAGCTGAAATCCAAAGAAAACCCAAACTAGGGAATGTTCCTGATCCCATTGAATTAAATGGGAACTATGCCATCAATTTCACTGGAAGCATCCAGTTTAACCTAGCTACGGATATCTAGTGACCTCTAATACATCCAGCAAACGGACGTGCACATCAAATCATATGCCGTCTTAGACTCCTGGTAAAACTAAGTATGTTTTATAGTTTGATGCCCTTGTTTCTAAACTTAATCACAAATTTAAGTCAGCTACACCTGGAGAGTCATCTCTTGCTATTGAAAATACTGTCACAGTATATTCAAATAACCCTTGGGGGAACCACAGCCACTCACATGCAGTGTCAAGTAAGTACAAAGCCACTTTACAATTTTGTATCCTGTCATGTAAGCCTATTTTACCTATTTACATCTCCCCCACAAGCTCCAGGTACCTCCCTGTCCAAGTAGAGATCGGAGTGCTGCCCAATTCTGTAAAATGAGACCACAAAAAGAAAAAAAAATCATCTTTTTAAATGTTAAGCCAAGAAAGACGTCTTTGATAAAGTGATGGTAATCAGAGAGAAACACTTCTCTGGGGAGCTGCTTATTCAGGTTGCTGCAGAGACCTTTGATTATACAAGATCCTTTTTGTTTTCTTTCAGAAATGAATTTAATGCAACTCGACAGAAAAGAGATCTCGTAACAGCCGGGGTAGGTTATACCTCCAAAAGCTCTGGGTCTTTGCCGTCCTTACAAAGGAGCCTTTGTGGGGAGAAGGGCTGTGGTAACAGTAGGACAGTGGGGAGGAGCAGCTATTCCTTACCTGCTCACCCCCTGCCTAAGCCCATGGCCTCATGCTTTCATTCACCCTCAGCAAACCGCCTGGTGGGTGACCCACCCTGACGAGCCGACTGACGCACATCATGGGAAATAAAACTGTGAAGCCTCTGTCTTTTTGTGAGGGCGAACAGAGAGCCCCCGAAAGCTGTTACTGTTTGGTGAAAGGCAAAATGGCGGCAACACCAACAAGGGTCCCTCCTGCATGTGATGCGGTGACGGCTCTGGCCCGGTCCTTCCCAACACCCCGGCCCTCTGCTCATCCCAGCCATCACAGAATCACAGACGTTAGGGGTTGGAAGGGACCTTGAAAGGTCATCTAGTCCAGCCCCTCTTCCAGAGCAGGATCACCTAGATGATGTTACACAGGAAGGTGTCCAGGCGGGTTTTGAATGTCTCCAGGGAAGGAGACTCCATCACCTCCCTGGGCAGCCTGTGCCAGGGCTCTGTTGCCCGATGTTGGGTGAAATTTCCTATTAATTGGGGGAATCTCATTCCCTCACTGGCACATGACTCAGGCTATGGGTTGTAACCCCATTTGACAGGGGAAGGCAGGAGGCCCAAGGTGGTCCCTCCTCAAGGTCTTGTGGAGACCCTGCAGCCAGACCACAGGAGATTTTCTCTGAGCTGCTTTGGGATCTACCTACTTCCTGACCCAGTGAGAAGGCAGCTGGTTTGAAACTCCATGATAAGGTGAATCGAGCCTCTGAGGGAAACGGGAAATGGGAAATTGGGGACTGACAGTGTCCCAGGAGGGCGTTCGAGCATCAAAGTTCAACGATGCTCTACCTCCCTGATATAACACAAAGGCCAAAAGCCGCTTTCCTGAAGAGGATGGCTCATAGTAACTATTAGGGAAAATGGAGATGGGTCTTGTTATGAAGGGAGAGAAAGGATCCTCTCCAGCCAGCAACGGGCCATGGTGACCAGGAATAGTTTTGGTGTGGGGGCCTTCCTTGTGGTGAGTTGATCAAGTCCGGTTCAGGCTGATTTTAGTGAGATTGTGCTACTTGGATGCATCACACATTTTCAGTTGGAAAAAGGAAGTTTTTGTGTCACTGTATGAGGCACAACTGATACTTAAGCTAACCTGTTCCTTTCGCAGTGACATTCACATTTCGATCTATTGGTTCAAACTCCAGACATGGGGAATGATTGATGGCAGGAGGGAAGAAAGAAATTAACTTGCAAACTTACAAGCGAAGACTTAAATAATTTGTTTTGCTTAGTTGTGCAGCTGAAGGCTGGCATATATATCTGTGAGCAGAACGGAAGGGTAACTGTTTTCTCATAGAACATTAGAGAAGCAAAAAACAGAAACCATAGGGAAGAGGAGCTACTTAAGAAAAGGGCCAAGCTTTATAAAATAAGAGGATGTAAACTGACCATGAACAAATGTAAGAGGGAAATATTTGACTACCCAGCACTTCACCCCGTCAAACTTTCTAATCAGACTAGTGGGGGCAAAAACCCTGAAGTGCTTTCAGCCTGGAATGGGATCAGTTCTTGGAGGGGACGATGTGATGTGACAAGCCACAGTAGCAGAGTGTTGGGTCAGATCCAGGGCTTCCTTATAGTTCAGTGCTCCCCAATCCCTAAACAAGACAGGAAGCAGGCCAGGAAGATTCACCTCCTTTTTGTTTTGGATGAACTGAAATGCAATTCTGAAGGATCTCAAGGATCTCAAGGAGGACATGAATCTATTGCATCTTCCACATTATTATGATGGGGCATGCGGCACAGAGCATGAGTTAGGAGAGAGGATGAAATGGAGTGATATCACATCTTCAAGCTCTCCAACTATTGGTATTTGACAGAAGAGAAAAGACCAGAAGTGAAAAGACCAGAAGGCCTCCAACTCGGCCCAGGCTGCAATCCCTTCTGCAGCACCTGCAGCTGTGCCATGTGCTAATCGAGCCGCAGATTACTCTTCTGTATTAAAAGTCCAACCCATTGTTAGACTAAAAGGCCTCAGGCTCTTATTATCTCACTTGTAAAGCAGAAACACCTTGATTTTATTTTTACATTTCTCTGACAGATTCAAGCTGCCTCTCCTCAGTCGCACCTTCACCGGACCTTGACCCGAAGTCCACCAGGAGGTCGGTGCCATGCTCCTCACCCGCAGGAGAAGAGCTGGTCCTGAAAATGCCACCTTCCTACCAGCTCTCCTGTGTTGCCACGGGTTGTGGAAGCACTCCTCGTTATGCTCCCTACAAAACTTGGCTCTTTTCTCATTTTCTTTTTTTATCCATGTTAAAAGCTCCTGTTAACATTGTGCTTCCAAAATAATGGGTTACAGCTAAATCTGAACAGCTAACTAAGCCAATCCTTTGATTATTTTTTTCTAACTTTTAGTTCCATTGCATTTTTTCTTTTCTGCCACTTTTTTTGGCCCTTGCAGAAGATGTAAGTATGTCTGAGAGGGATGGGTGCTCAGGCAGCTGAACTGCTCCTGGAGGGTTTTAAGCATTGTACAAACACATAAAACAGGTCCAAGTTACAAAAGTTGTTATATGGAAAAGGTCATTGTATGCAACCAAACTTTGGTGTCCTTGGAAAATACTAATGCCTGGGCAGCTGCTTTCTGTTGTGTTTTTTCATGTAAATAAATATAAGTAATTTCACAGCTCAAAATTCTAATAACCACAAAGATTTCCACATTAGTGTTGTTCTAGAAACAGTTTTTACTGCTTTGTCAGTATTTTCAGAGTATCTATGTATATTTGGAAAGCAATTCTTAAATGGAAAAAAATCAAAAATAAGCATGGAATAGAGTTTTCACAGGGAAGGCTGATGTTTTTAATAACTGGTAACTTCTGTGTGTGCTTTACTGTAAAGGTCCCGTTTTCTTCCCATTTAATGTCACTAGTGGCTTTACCATGGCTTCATTGGGAGTGGAAAATCCTGTTTATTTAATTTACTTGTTGCTTTTGGCAAAAATTTTTAGATCTCCATCAGCAAGATTGTAAGCATTTATATCTAGCTTTTTTTTATCCTCCAAGAAAGCAACTATCTGCAAAGCTCGATGAAATTCTGCTTTGGGACTACATTTCTTGTTCACTTTCAGGGAACTAAGATTTAGACCCATCTGAGTGAATGGTTAGTAGATGACAGTGAGGTCTTAGCTCCCAAATAGACTATAAAACCCTTTAATGAAACTGCTTTTGGAAACGTTTGCTAATTATAACATACAGCAAGCCATTCTCGTGAAATCTGAAGTCTCCGACTCCAGTCACTTCTTAAGCAGAAATAGCCTTTTAACTGACTTGTTTTAGCATGGGAAGAAGGCTTTTAATAATTGGTTTTGACTCTGTAAATTATATATACCAGACTGTTTATAAGTTGAATGTACCCTTTGTTGCAATTCATAGGAGGGAGGAGCTGAACATATGTATAAATTGTGCTGAATTTGGTCAATTAGAATAATGTGTCCCGTGTATTTTGAGATCAGCAGGCCTGGGATTTGGTTTCTCTACATGGGAACTTGACCTTTTGTTTGCTGGGAGGAGGCTGACCTTTTGCTCCTTTGTTAGTTTACAAGTCTCAAACCAAATGAGAGAGAACCTTGTTTCTCTTTTAAAAGAGGAACACAAAGGGTAAAATTAAGTAAATGTTAAAAGCTGGAGATTGCTGTTGACTAATTTTCTTAGCTAGTATAGCTGCTCATGATTTAACAACAAACAGATTTAATGTGGATCTCTCAGCCTGTTTGCAAAATATTGTATCTACTAAAAGGCTGCTATGCTTGCTTTCAGGTTCATGTCCTCAGGAGTGCCTTAATGGAGCAGCCTGCACAGAGGCAGGTGACTGTGACTGTCAGTTATTTCAGGCTCAAGGAAGCAGGTGCCAAATTGGTAAGGTTTTGGCCAAAAAAGCCAAATTTTGGCTGCGAGTGAGATTCAAGGTGCGGATTTTAAAAAGAGTACTCTTACTATATTTGCGATTCCTCTGTAGTAGGACTCTTGTTCCACTAGTAGCTGAAAGGATTAAAATGATATGCATTAGGGATATATTTAGAGCAACATCAGTAATGCCTGCATTTTAGCACTTGGACTGTAATGATACATAAATACCAAAACAGATAGATCGCTGTCTAGTACCTCAGTAGCCAGCTAAATTTTTTATAGTTAGCTAGACAACCAAAAAGTCACTGCATTTTTCTAACAAACAGTGACTTATTGCAAATAAAACTATTGACTGTTTCAATGCATTGCTTTCTGGAATCTGCTGCACGTAGGAATCAACAAGAATTGTCTCCCAGGATCTGCAGTAGATTTGAATACCTTGCCTCTGCTTATAATTGTCTCCACTGAAGCAAATTAAAAATGTATGGTGATTGTACATGACTAAAATTGCAACCTAAAGATTAAAAAAAAAGTACTGACTTTATTTAAAGTTGAAGAAATTAATTATCTTTTGCCCTTGTTATGTACTTTCTTTTTAAGCTTTTGTTTCCTTTCTGAGCACTTACTTTTGTACTTGCCTGTGACGTTGTTTACCATGCTTGTTGTAAACTCATTGTGTTCTCTCCAGTACCTAACACTGGTAAGGACCGAGATGGGATCTGCAAATCGTGGGGACAGTATAATTTTGAAACATTTGATGGCATCTACTACTACTTCCCAGGAAATTGCTCCTATATTTTTGCAAAAGACTGCAGTACTCCAGAACCCCAGTACACAGTTTGGGTAAGCATACGAGCAATTTTAGAAATAACACACTGAGCATTATTTGTTACAAGTATTCATTATAAGTAAAGTAAGTAGGGAGAAAATAAATGGACAAAACTGTTGCATTAGGGGGCCGATTAGCTCATTCGATTGAGTGTGGTGCTGATAACACCAAGGTCGTGGGTTCAAACCCCGTTCGGTCCCCATGTGTTGCCTGATCTAGCTGAGAAGCGTCCCTGCCCATGACAGGGAGGTTGGATTAAATGATCTCTGAGGTCCCTTCCAGCCTAGGCCATTCTATGATTCTATGATTGCTTACTTAAATATAAAACTATGCTGCTGGAAAATGTCTAAGCCTATGTGCAGTAACTCAAAGCACTGATGGAATGATAATCAAAATTCAGTGTATGAAAAATAGTATTTCTTACCCCACCTAACCTAGAAAGGATTTCTGATCTCTCCTTTCTGGGAGCAGAAGTGGATTTTAAAGCAAACCTTGGAAATTTCAAACATTTTAGCTGTCAGACTGTAAAAAAAAAATTGAGTTGCTGAGCAAAACGCAAACAGCTATCACCTGCCTGGTAGTGGGGCTCCTGAGTATATTGGGCCCCGATTCACAGTCATCGGCGTGCTATGGGGAGCTGCCTGCCTGGCCCACAGAAAAGTCTGTCCCCTTTGGGGATTTGCATTCTAATTTTGGATTGCCTCTGCGTCATGCAGAGAAGATTAACAGCTCAAAAGCCTTCATCTAGACCTATGTATGGAAGGTACTCTTTTTTGATGACGTCCTCAAATTGCTGAATATGCATAGTTAATGATTTTGGGTCAAGGGGAGTTCAGGCCTAATACCCTCTTTGAAGGAAGATATCTTATTAATCAAGCTGTTGGTTACTGTGGAAAGAGGGTATCAGATCTTTGTGTTACTTTTTACACAGGAATTGGGATTTGGTGCTGATTGGGTACGAGAGAGGATAAGAAGGGTCCTGACTGTGAGCCCTGGTGTTCACAGTGCTCACGGGGACAAGGGCAGACCTAGGTGTTGATTTCTGCTCCAAGGACTAGTTTTCTTTTATAGACACATGACTTCGTCTCACCCCAGATAACCGTACCTAGTGAAGATAATCTGCCATTAAAACTGCCCTTTGTATTCACTTAGGTTATAGACAGGTGCTGTTACATCTGCCTTCTACAATTTCATTTTATTTCTTTAGATTCTGCTTGCAGCTATGATCTTTTAGGATTTTTTCAGAAAATGCTGTACCAAGATTATAATAAAATCTAGAATCAACATTTTGGTGGATTCCAGTTGCTTTGAAAAGAAAGAAACAACCATTCAATTGCTGCAACAAATGTTGTGTTTTGTTAAAAACTGAAAATGTTTAGTCAGAAAAGTCATAAGTAATGTTGAAGCTCTGCCATCACTGGAGACTGGGCAATGAAGTGCCAAGAACCTTGCCAAATTCTCATATTATGGTCCTTCTGGATTTAATAATCCACCTCTCTAGAGGAGAAGAAAGCAAGATTTATTTTGATTTCTCTTGATTGTGTTTCTCTCCTGGGCCAGGTTTACATAGTAAACAACTGTCAATACTAGTAACATTTATGATGTGTTTTTTATACATGTAAAAACTCTAATGCTTTTCCTGGTTTGATTTATTTCACCCAGAGAAACAGTAACTGGTTTATACTTCCAGGATTAAGTGTCAGTTTAGGAAGATTAATATGAGTATGTGTTAGCACTATATGTGTTTACCAGCGGACCTTTTGTACAAAAATAATTGCTCCAGTTACTTTTAGAGCCACCATTACTGCAGTGGCAAAATGTTTCCAAGTTACTGATCTATTTAGCTTCACAGCACAGTCAGGTAAACTGGTAATCAGCTCCCATCCTTCTCAGAGAATGATGACACACACAGAGCCATAAGGAGTCATGTTTGAGCTGTCTAAACTCTGTCTACATTTTAATTTAGGTAATGATAGGTATCTAAGATTCGCAACACATGCCCCTGTCTCCTCAGTGGTGTCTAAAATCCCGTGCCAAATGCTGGGAATGCAAAGGAAGTCTGAGTTCAAAGAAAGCCTCCTTTTTGACAAACTATGAAGGGAAGAGTGTTGGCTTATCATGTCTGATTATAATTTTTTTATGTGAGATTCGCTTCACTGCCCTAAAATTATAGACATGCCGAGACAGGAGTCGCAGGGTTTGATTTCTAAAAGCATGAGATCTGTTGAACACCTCTCTCCAGCAGCGGACAATTGTGGAAGTCACACACTAACAATAACTGAGACACACGGTTTTGCAAATCCCCCTCTGACTGACTGAAACTTGCATTTCCATTGCTGTGTTCAAACCAGAGAAGCTGATATGTGTGTTTGGCCATCTCTGGGAAAGCAGGGCTCCGTTACATGTAACGGCTCTTTGGAAAGACAAACACCGTCACTCTGAATGTCCCTCCCTTCTTTTTCCTCCAGCTTCATATGCTGAGCAGGATGTTATATGGTGTAGAATAACCCTTTAGTCAGTTGGGGCCAACCCTCCCAGTTTCTTGTGCACCCCCAGCCTGCTCCCTGGTGGAGTCCAGTGAGGAGCAGAAAGGTCCTTGACTCTGTGTGAGTACTACTCAACTGTAACCGAAACATCTCTGTATTATCAACATTGTTTTCAGCAGAAATCCAAACCATAGCCCCATGCTAGCTACTGTGAAGAAAATGAACTCTATTGCAGCCAAAACCAGCACAAATATATGAGTTTATGAAAAATTGTATGAAATGATTGAAATTAAACATCCATTCTTATGTATGTAATTCTCTCTTAAGGTTCATAACAGTCCTCACTGTTACAGTTCAGTGTATACTTGCCAGAGGTCCATCAGCTTATTTTTTTCAAACCAGGAAGAAATAATTATTTCAGGACATGAAGTGAGAAAAGATGGAATCAGGTAATGCTGATTTTAAATATTTTATTGCAAAAAGATAACTTGGAATTTGGGAAATTGATGCTTTTTACACCACCTAGAGAAAATAATTTGATACATGTCTTGATCCCTCGCTGTTCTGTACTGGGACTGGTAGAGCTTGTGTGAGCAGATTTAATGTGCTGATGTTATACCTGAGTGAGGATAGTTCACACTCCCCACATGCACTCTATTCAACTTCTTGGCTGTAACCTAGCGATCACCCATCCCTATTTTGTGCACATGAAGTGTGCATCAGTGGGCTCTAGCTATTCCTTGGTGCGTTCTGATGCCATTTTGAACAAGGCATTCATTATTTATTCTTGGTAGCTGTACTTAATGTGAGACATAATCTTCCCCTAGACAAGTCTGAATTGGTTGAATCAAAGACCACAAAATATTTCTGAAGTATAGCAGACCCCCAAATTTACCATTTTGGTTTTAATAAGTAAAAAGATGAGTGTGAGGCTATCATACGCATGTTCTACTGCTTGATAAAGTACAGAAAATTTCAAAGAGTTGTTAAGGTGTTCTTGCCATCCCCTTTGATGTAATGCTATAGCCGTCAGCATCTGAGACTGGTAGCTACAGTGATGCTGTTCATCCCAACAGAAGCAACCTTAGAAGATTAGGATTGGATCCTCACTCCAATATTATTGCCCAGTGGTCTTTGGCCAAAGGAGGAAGATACGCAGTACTTTGGTCAATAATGTTTTCCTTACTCCAAATTCTTTGATTTGCAGACGTCTAATCCAGTGTTGACCCTTGCCCAGAAGGATCAGGTTTCAAGGCCAGGCTGGATGGGGCTTTGAGCAATCTGGTCTGATGGGAGAGAGGTGTCCCTGCCCACAGCAGAGGGATTGGAACTAGATGAACTTCAAGGTCCCTTGCAACCTTAACCCTTCTATGATTCTGTGATTCTAAGGGCTGCTGGTGGGCATAGTGCTGTATAGCTCCTCCTGCAATGCAGCGTGCTCATGAAGTCATGTATTCCTCATCGTGCCCATGCTGGGCTTTGAAAATTAAGATTCATTATTCTTTCAATCTTGTAACTGGTCCAGCTGCTAGGTGTGTACAGCAGAAAAGCATTCATTTTTGATGGTGAATACAGAGAAGCAGAAGAAAAGATAGTAAAAACATGATAAAGAATTGAATGGAAGTGGCCATATAGGCCTAGGAAAAAGGGCTTAATGAGTTAGACAGCTGTGTTTTATGTGGTGTTTTTCTAATTCTACCCTCAACTCATCTGAGATCTTTGAAGCAGATTGTTTATTTTTCCAGATTAGTGTTGCCTCAGACAGTTGGAAATGCTTTCCTTGAGAGACTGGCTGACTATATTCTGGTGAAGACTACCTTTGGTTTTTCTCTTGCTTGGGATGGAAACTCTGGTATTTATATTAAACTGACAGAAGATCACAAGGGAAAAACTTGTGGCCTCTGTGGAAATTTTAACGACAATAAACATGATGACCTGATACTGCAAAATAGTAAGTAAATAGCTTATAGATATATCCTTACCTTATGTTAACAGCTTCCATATTCACTTTAAATATAATACTGTAAAAAAGCACAGTCCTGTTTCAGTTATATCAGTAGAAAACAGAATATCTGCTCTGGTCGTCCTCAACATTAAAGATGCTAAGAGAAAAAGTCCTAGTTCAAAAAAGTATTTACACACATGTTTAAGCCTTCCCTTGGTCAGCAAAACACTTAGGCTATGTTTATCTTAGCTGATGAAAGTGCCTTCAAATAATAAATAAATAAACAAATGCTTGTGGTTTTCTCTATGTTTAAAGACAGAGGGAGAAGGAGAGAAGAGGCAACATATTAGTATTTGGAAAAAGCACTGTCTCGAGTCATTCGTTTGCATAAGCATCATAAAAATGCGGGTTGAAATATGTAAATGTCAAATCTGTTTCCAGGGAGCTCCTAGTATCTCTTTGTTTCTCCAGTGTATTATGGGCCTCTGACTACCCTGTAGATTGAGGAGATGCCCAATGCTGTGTCTGAGGCAGAGATGACTTGCTAAACTTGTAGAATACTGTAGAGTCCATGTAGGGAGTACTCTACAGGGACTTTTGTCCTACTTGCAACTAATATGATAAAAAATCCCAAACAACCAAACTTGAGAATATAAGGAATAAAAACAAAGACTGTTTTTCTGTTACCGTTAATTGCTGAGAGAACCTAGTCCCATGGCTCGACCTAATCTTAAATCACAAAAGTTATTTCACCATAACTTTTTTCCCCTCTTCTCTTTTTCCACATTTTTTATGCTTAATAGTGGAGCTTTTTGACTTTCTAAGTGAAGAAAGATGCTGTATGCCCATCTTTGTATAGTCTTTAAAAATCTGCTTAGTGTAGATTTCTCATAACTGTTCTTCTATGAGAGCAGTTAGGTTGCCTGTTTCATGCCGTAACTTCTGCATACTAGCGTACAGGATGATTAGTAACTAGTTAAAACTGGTGATCTCTCATAATAAAGAAAAATGAAGTTTGGAGGAGATAATGAATTCATATCTCTAAAAACGGTAATTTCAGTATCTTTAAATGTATTCTCTATTATAAAAGGCTTCCAGCTCTTAGTCTTCTTCATTTCAGAGCTACATTTCTCCACTTTCATTATTTCTTTCAACATTTTTATCAGAAATGATAGCATTATTTCAGTGTACACTTAAGAGAGCTAACAATCTTTTTAACCTTGAATCTGTTGTATAACGTGATGCCTTGACTCTGCACTAATACAATGCATGAAGTTCTGATATCTTCACAAGAATAGACTGCTAATTCAAATCACTTCTAAGCCACAGCGATTTTTCTAAGCGTTTCCGAATCTTATAAATCATTTGGGATGATGATTTATCTCCCCCAACTAAACTACTTCCCCCAGGAAGCAGAGAAGCTCTTACATCTCTCCTGGGTCTTCCAGAATCCAAATGCTTTCTACTTGCAATACCCCAAATAAATAAGTTGCTGAGAGACATGTAATGCTCCATTTCAAAGCACAGTTTAAAAACAAACTATTTTTCTGTTTCCTTATCTTCATCTTTAATGGCATCTCTGTATTGCTTTGATATTCAAGGCTGTATCTGCACATAGAACTATATCAAAGAGAGTGATTTTATTTTGTGGCATTTTGGGGGGACTTAGAAAGATTTTTCAAGCCATATCAAGATGTAAATAAAATGTTTTTAATGCTTTTGCAGAAAGAGAGTTATGTCAACAGGTTTACTTCCAGATCAAATCCTGGCCTTTTATATTTGGGAAGGGTTTTTTGCATAAAGAACTATTCTGTCAAAGAGGGAGAAATGTTTTAAGTCTCCTTGGCTTTTAAGTAAAATAGACTGGTGGTTAGGATCTTTGTTTATTTGTGGATATCCAAGTACAAATATCTGATCAGTGCGCTTTAGTGCTTTCCACGTTGCAGAGTGTCAAACTTTGTGCATCTTGTAATAAAAGAAGTTAGATTAAATTTTGGATGGTATAGCTCTGTGGAAAAAAAAAAAAGTTGATGATTTAATTTTCAATACCCTATCTCTTAAGCATGTATAGATACAGATAACCAAAACATAGATACCAATTACTGCAAGGTTCTTCAAGGTGGAGGCACTTAAGAACATAGAAAAAATGCAGTATTTATGCTGCAAAAATATGGGAATTTTGAGTCTATTTCTTTACTGCCAACCTTCTTCAATGATCATGTATTTTTCTCAGCCTGTTGCCATGGCTTCTAGTTATCTTTTTCATTTATTCTCCCCTGATCATGCTGTGAGGAGATCTGGGCATGTAGTGGTGTGCTGGTTGAAGGGCTTTTCTGTAGCAAGGGACAAGGAGGGAGATAATGGAACTAACTGACCTTTCTGAAACATGATGAAAGCCCTAAATTGTTTTAAATAATTGTTTTTTTCTTAAGTATTCAATGTTTACATTTGTCCTTATTTGTATATTTGTTATAAAATTGTCAATGATGACACTTAATGCCTCCCAACTAGCATCTTGTCATATATTTTTAAAAAATTTAAAAAAATAACATTTTTCTACACCACCCATACTCTGAATAAGTCTATAACTGAGATAAAAAATGCATTGAAAAACTATCAGAAATTTCCAAGCTGTTTTTCTCTGTGTGTGTTGATGATTTTATTTTTTTTTCTGGATGTTCTTCTGATATTTTCATGCAGTAGGTGAATACACAGAAGACATTGCTGAATTTGTAAATAGTTGGGCTGTACAAACCTCAGATGATGTACCTTGTGTACCCACTGCCTCAGATTTTGCCAGTCCTTGCTCTGCTGATACAGAATCCACTGAGGTAAATCATGTTTTATGTATATATTTAATCTTCACTGCCTAATGATGGCACAAGGATCTAGCAGTATACACCATATTGAAAAAAACCACCTTAAATGTATTGAGGCTTTGGGAAAGGGAAGATTCAGATCACGACTGTTACTAGGGACTGTCTGAAGATCTTCAGATGTTTAGCTTAAAAGTACAAAGGCTCAGATAGGATGTGCCAAGTGGCACAGATCTGCTGGCAGAGCTCTTCATTGCTGCATTAAACTTGGGTTCAGTTTCCAGTCCTGGCTCTTACACCTCATTATTTTGGAAATTGTGAAATGCCGCAGAAGTAACATACTCAGCTCCTGCATCAACACAAAATGCTCTCTATGTCATTTCACACTTTCATCCCAGACAGTTTAGGAGCAGCAATCAGGCCAGACTGGGCAGAGAGAAGAAATTTTAGGAAGGATAATAAAGGAGACATAATAATAAATGAAGACTGTGACATTCTCAAATTTTAATGGGGAAATAAAGGACGCTGTATTAGGGAAACAAAGCTGAAAAGAATTGTGCTTGTTCAGAAAGTATTCACTAACTGTTGTTTATCGGTTCTCCTTAATGCACAGGACATATTCTTCAAGTGCCAAATACTCCTACAGTTTCCTTTTCTCAGCTGTCATGGAAGCATAGATCCATATTCTTATATTTCTAGCTGTATGAATGATCTTTGCAGGTAAGATTGGAGTTCTTATGTATTTATTGTTGATATATGTAGTGAATGCTCAGTCTTTTGTTTTGAGACCGGAACAAAGCAGCATTGAGGGAAGTTAGGAGGAACCAAGATCAAAGTGATAAAGATGGGGTTTCTCAGTGAGTGATTTAGTGTGAAGACAAAGGGCACAGAACCAGCCTGTTAAGGGATATTTTGACTGCTAAAGGTTTACATGGATTGCAGGAAACACTAGACAAATACACGGGAAAAAAAACCTATGGAGAACAACTAATGACAAAACAGGGGCCAGTAATCACACAAAACCTGAAACCTCTATCTGGAGGTCATGATTCAAAAATACATGGAGATGATACTAAGAGGAAGTATCAATGATACTGGACCATTTGTCTGACACAGTTGGACTGTTCTTATGAGTAACCACTAGGGTTCGAATAAGCAGAATTTTTCAAAATTGTTTTATTGATGTAAATTCAGAGTTGTCAAAAGAAATTCAACTCTCATTGGCATTAGTGGGAATTAGACTCCCTCATCTGCGGGCGTTGTATGCAACCTGATATTTTTCCCTAAGCTCTCCGAATTCCTGTTTCGTTCTTGTATTTTTAAATTAAGAAGTAATTGTCATAAACAGTAGGATTTTTACTAGGTACTACCATGGCCTTCTCAAGGTATCATCAGTTTAATAGAATATGTACAGAAAGGATTGCAAGACTAAAAGTAAGAATAACTCAGTATAATGCCTTACAACTTGTTAGTTAGTTAGCAAATCTCCAAAGCGTGCTTCCTGAAGTTTATGATCTGTAGATTGATTTCTCTCAGAGAAGAGATGAATTGCCTCTGTATGCTCTTTTTGTAACTCAGGAGTTTATTGTGACTGTTTCTTAGCAAAAGAAGAATAAAGAAAAGCATATTTTCAAATGTGATAATGAAACAGTGTCACGATGTTAAAGTAGATTTAATTTTTGTCAACCAGCAGATGTGTATTGATGTGAATAGCGTGAAGCTTAAAAACCTTGAAGGAAATTTCTGTGTCTCAAAATCTCATTAATTTAGGCTTATTTTTGTTTATAAAAGAGACCTTTCTTCTTGTGACTTAGCAGGGCCATAACATACGCCAAGTATTCTTTCTATTAAGACCCATTTAATTGGATTAGATAAGGAGAGCTGGAGAGAGTCTAATGACTGTAACAAAGAGTATAGTGGTGTTTGATTTGATAACAGATATGTTGACAGCAGAATACAAACACAATATAATAAATTCTTAAGGCCATTAATTCTGGAAGCACAATCGTGTGTGCTGAAAGGCAAACTCAGCTGATCTGCACCAGTCATGCTTATAGTAGAAATGTCGTGTTATGACTGGTTCATTTTGGCATGAAGTTCTCCACAGTGAGTGATGGGAGTTGTTGGACTTTCGTAGTAACAAAAGGTTGGTGATATCTTGCCTTACGTGACTTATGTTACGTATCTGAATAAAATTTGAGCTTACCTAAACACTGATGAAATCTCTTTATTGGACTGTGGCAAAAACATGCTGTATAGCTTCTTCTGTATAGACTAAGGCAGAGAAAAAGTCTTTGCCCAAGGTTGCATTGTAAATTCCTGAGCCTGTCTATAGTATTCAGGGGATAATGATTCTGGCACCAAGCACTTCAGCACAAGGTCAGGAGTCCCCCAACAGGGTTCTTCTCACCTAAATTCAAGGACTGACAGGCAGTTGGAAGCTTGAACTTGGACCAGAATGTCTTTTATCAGTGTTTTATCAGAGTTTCCATGTCATGCAGGAGGGATAGGGCCTGAAATGTGAATCTTGACACTGTTGAGTTGTCCATTGTCTTCAAAACAAGGGCATATTTCTTTTTCACTGCAAGCAGCATTTATCTTTTTTTTTGTAATGAATTAGTGGGTTTATTCATTGTAGTAGTATTAAAATGATTTTTTTTTATGAGTTCAAGTGATAAAAACATAACAGTGTATTCAGTATAGCTCGTTTCTTTTCATAGTATTTTTACTGTGTTTCATTAGGAATAGGTGAGGTCAGCTACTTGCGAAGTATCCTGTGCTGTGTTCCGTGCTGAAGATTTGTAAATGGGATTTGAGTTCCTCGATTACTCTCTTGTTTTATCATTTCAGAGTGAATGATGATGATACATACTGCAGAGCAGTTACAGAGTATGCTAGAGCATGCGCTCATGCTGGATCACCGGTGCGGGACTGGAGGGATGACTTTCCTGCCTGTAGTAAGATCCTTTACTAAAGCGTGCTCTGTGACCTCTGAGATACCCCATATACTCATTTTAAATAATTCCACCTTGATAACATTTGCCACTACAGGACTCAAACCTGATACTGAAGTAGATCAGCCAGCTTCACTATCGCTGGCAAATGATGAAGTCAATGACTTGCTAAAGGAATATTTTAATTCCATTGCAGTCTAATCTAGTTCCATACGAAATTCATGTTTCTGCAGATTGCTTGAAACTCTGTGTGCTGACCATGTTCTAGGATAAAGATCAAACGTCAGAGGAGATTTGATTTTGCCCCTTTTCCCAGATGACCTTTCAGCCTCTGCAGGCCCTGTAAAAGAATTAACACAGTCAATCCAGCTCCTAGTTATCACTGCCACTTACAGTCCATTCTCATGCACAAGACTTTGAACTAGCTGAAAGATGAGTGTGTTCCCCTGTTGCAGAAACTATACTGTCTTTTGGGGAAGTCAGATAAGAATCTGATAAAGAAAAGCTTAAATACTGATGAGAGATTCACCACAGTTCATCAGTTAAAATGTCTCCAAACAAGCCCTCGTACCTGATCTGAATAATTACCTATACCGGGTAATATATAAGAAAATAAAAATAATAAAATAAAAAATAATATAAA
>NW_009712221.1:0-206 GCF_000703405.1 Apaloderma vittatum
AAAAAGGAGAAAAGGATAAAGAGAAAAAGGAAAAATAAAAAAGGATAAAAGACCCAAGAAAACCAGGAGAAAGGAGAAAAAGAAAAGAGCAGGCAAGAGAGAAAAAGATGGCAAGAGAAAAAAAAAAAGATAAAAAGAGGACGAAAGAAAAAAAAAAGAAGAAGAGCGGAAGCTGGGGGCCCCGGCGGGGGGGGCGGGGGGGCCGC
>NW_009712221.1:302-893 GCF_000703405.1 Apaloderma vittatum
CGCCCCACACTCCCCCCATCAATCACCGGGCTGGTCCCTCGCTTCTGCCCTTCTTCCTCCCGCCGTGGCAGTTCTGACAGAGCCCAACAAGGTTTAAAGAATCGGAAAGGCAAGAAAGGCCCCCCTGGATCCCTCCGCTCCAGCCCCACTAGATGTCCCTCTCGGCCCGGGCACGGAGCCTCCCGCAGCCCCAGCGGGCAGGAGGAGCCGGGAAGGGGTGACGGGGCAGGTCTGGAGGCCAGGAGGGAGAGGAGAAGGAACAGGGCAGGGAAACGAGCGTGGGCAGCGCTGGAGAACCCAGCGAGGCAGCTGGCCTGGCCCACGAGGTGCCTAAAATGGAAAGTCCCATCCTTCGGGCTAAAGGCACAGGTTGCAGAGTTCACTCATGGCCAGCAGCACTTCATATTTTTGTATTTTTTTATTTAAAACCAACTCCAAGTCCACCAAGCAGGTCCCGAGCTGCTGCCCCTGTGCTTCAACACTCAGAGGCAACAACCCTCCAGTTGTCGCACCCTGAAGGAACCCGTCGGCAGGTCCCGATCGCCGCGTTTTATTTCCGATACGGTGGGATTTTGGCAATGCAGCCCCAGC
>NW_009712221.1:938-1191 GCF_000703405.1 Apaloderma vittatum
ATTCGAGGGGTTTTACACGAATCCAGCAGCAGCTCAGAGGTGGAACAGACAAAATCCAAGAGGGTCTGACCTTGGAGCCGTTGTCTTAGAAACTGTGAGAAAAGTAAAGAGATGGGGGGACCCAGGGTAACGAACCTCGGCAAACAGCGGGGTCAGGGAACAGGATCTCCCACTGCTGGGAGCCAGGAAGGGGCTGGGGAGGGGGGAAAAGGAAAGGCTGCATCCCTGGAAGCGAACCCTGAATGGGAAGGGA
>NW_009712221.1:1295-35861 GCF_000703405.1 Apaloderma vittatum
AGGATTGCTTGGAAAGCTGTGACATCACACCCATTGCGGGGCTTTGAGGAAAGCAATGGGATTAAGAAATAAAAATTTTAAAAAAGGAAAAAACCCCACAGTTGTGCAGGATCCCTCCCAAACTCAGGTTCTCACCTCCTTCCTCCAAACCATTTTAGGGCTCACAAGCGAGAAAGCAGCGAGTTCTCTCTGGCCTTCAGCTCGCCCCTTGTAGGATTGCTCTGCAGCCCCATCCGCGCCGGCGGGGAGCGGCGCTTCGCGTGCCACTGTCTGTCTGCTCAGCTCTTTCCCACACGTCCTCCCCAGCTTGCTGGTGGGGAGATGAGCAGGGGAAAAGAAATAAATAAAGAATATATTAAATCCAGCCCAGCAGCCAGGACTAAGTGGACTGTCTCCACAACATCCTTCAACAACAATGATCTCAACCCACCAGGCAGCCTCTCTAACCCCACCGTTACTCTTATCGCAGCTGAGGGCTGACTCGAGGTGCCAAACGCCTTGAGCCCGCTCGGTTTCTCTGCCCAGCGACTCCCAGTCTAGATCGTTCTGCTGACCTGGGGCCCCGCAGCCTGGAAGGGCAGGGTCCCCCCTCCCCAGATGCGCCGAGAGAACCAGCTCCCATCTCAGCATCACCCCGACAGCGAGAGACCAGCTCTTGGGGGGTTCAGCTACTGGGAGCTGGTGGCTCTGGCTTTCTCCACAGAGACAGGAGTCTGCTGATGACCCTAAGATCAAAGCTGAACATTCAACACCTGATTTTAAGCAGATAAAGCCAGAGTCCTCCAGCCTCTGGTCCGTACAACCTGCGGCGGGTTGGGTCTTTCACACAAAGATCTGCTGCACTTACGGCGAGGAGGATGATGCTTCCTGAGGAGCAGGCAGAGCTTCCCGAGCAGAGCAGCGCGGAGGGTTGCCTTGGTGACCGCAGCGCTGCCAGACCACTGGGGCTCACACGGAATTCGCCAGAAGGGTGATCTCGGCGGCGTTATCGAACATTCCTGGAGGAAAGAAAAAAAAATCCGTGCAAGGCTCGGGTCAATCGGGCTGCAGGGAAGAGGGGTCTTGGTGTTGCAATTCATCACGTTCTTTGGCTTTACCCCCCACCCCAACCTCACCATCACATCATAAATTACACCAACGCAAAGCTCTTAACCATTCCCAGCTTTCCCGACCCAACCATCCCCGTGGTGGACCATTGGACTCGCTTCCAGCTTTGTAGCCACGCTCGATGGAATTTATTTCTCCCTCCTCGAGCGGGCTCCCGTTTGACAGAGTATCCAAGGTCTGATCCCACTCATCTTTCATGGGAAATGGCTTTATCCCATCGCAAGCGATCTCTTTAGCAGACGATATTTTAAGGATTATTTCAGCATTACAGTTGAGCTACTGGTTACGCAGACAGAGAGGGAAAACCCTCAGCTTAAGACAAACTGCACTTCCAGCGTGGGGCTGGAATCGAGGAGAGGAACAGATCAGGTGGAGGATTAGGAAAACCTCTCTCAGGGCGAGAGATCTGCCAGGCTCCCCAGGGAAACTCTGAATGCCCTGCAGCTTGAGTCACTAAAAACTGGACCCAGTGCAGGAAAATCCAGTGGAGGGAACAAGCCTTTCCCCCGACAGGGGGAAAATGGAGAAGCTGCATGACCTCAGATCTTCCCCATCTCTGCTTTTAGTGGTTCCAGAAGTTTGCAGAGGCTGTAGCTTACACGGCACAGAACAGGTAAGTGGGATGACGGTTGCTCCCAAACCATTCCACTTCACACCGTGGAAATGGGATGATTATGTATTTTCAGACAAATTCTTCCAGTTACTGAGGCCTCGGACCAACCAAGAGCCAAGGAAACAAGCCCAGGAACACCAAACGGGGCACGGTTGGTGTTTAAGAGCCACACACTTCAGCACGGCTTACTTATCGAGTAGCTGGGGTGAGGAAGAGCAGCTCACTGATTGATTCGCATCAGCCTCTCATGCTTCCTCCTGGAGACAACTGCTGCTACAGCCTGGAAGATGCTGGACTAGACAGATCATTAGTTTCCTAGGAAATCCCACTAAGCATAAGGGAACTCGAACAGACAGCTCATCCATCAGAGACCTGCAGCAGCCGCTGCAATCCCCAAACACTCAAGAATAAAACTATGAGGAGATGTCAACCCTGTGAGGCTGCCCGGAGCTCTGGGAGGCAGCGACTGCCCACGCAAGGACACTTGCCCTTGGCAGAGCAGCTCACGGGTCTATTACTGTCGTCGTTCTAGCAGAGGGCCAGCCTGGCTGTTAAAAGGAGGTATTTTCAGGGTGATGGATTCCTATTTCAACACGATTTATAGCCCAAGTAAATAAACAGGCTTTGGGCTGTTTAAACAGCCATATACAACCACCCCAGGGAAGCACACCGAAGGGCAGAGGAGCTGCCTGCGCTGGGAAGAGCTGGCAGGGGAAATTAAGTGGAACTCAAAACATTTCCCATCAGAAACTCGAGTTGTCCCCCTCAAAACCTTCACCTCACCCCATTCCCCCAAACAAATCCGTCACTTACCCTTCTACCCACATCTCCGCACGAGAAATCCAAGACATCTTCAAAGCGACACACGCCTTTTCACGCTGCTCGATCCAACTCGCCGCGCGCAAGTTCACCCCACCTGCTTGGACAACTACAGACAGGTAAAAAAACATAGTTATGACTCCTGCACTTCTTGTTTGAGTGGGTTTGATAGGACTGGAAAGCCCACAGACTGGTTTAAACACTGACTTGAGACATCTTGGAATGGGGATCCGCTTGATTTCGGTTCTCTGCCCAGAGGGTTTTTAAAAGGGTTGCTTGGTTTTCGGTGTATTCCTGCAGGCAAGCTGCAATAACCTGCTCAGTCAAGAGACATTATTAAAGGCTGGACTCACCATGTTGGCAGAAAATAGCTAAAAAGTGCAAGGAAGCAAAGGGCCAGGCTGAAGCACGCTAATCCTTGGGACAGTGGAATTATTCTGGACAACAAGAGGGACTGGATATTCCCTCGCAGTCATGGGATGAGAGGAAAAGGAAAGTTTCAGCTGCCTACCAAGGCCTGCTCCCAAGAGGAAGGGGCAGATGAAATCTTTCCTTCCAGGCAAGGGACAGAGCGTTCTCCCCACAGCCAGCTCGTCACCCCACCCCAGCACAGAAACGTAGGAACAGCCCTGCCGGGGCCAAGAGCACGGAGGAGATGAACTCATTCCCTCCCCGAGGCGATTGTTCCTATAGATCGAGGCGCTCGGAATCGTCGTTCTACGTTTCGATTGTGCCCCGCTCGGCCAAAGGGCCTCTCTCACAGAAGGGACAGCTTCTCCACCAGCCTGCCTCGTGCCAAGTAGCTTCGGGGAATCCTCTCAGCCTCTTCTACTAGACCACACATGACGTTAGAGCCACCTCTGTGAGGAGAAAACACACAAGACACGACTATTACACAGATAAAACTCACACAGACGTGCAGAGGGCAAGTACATTTCTCAACAGAGGTTTGCTTGTCCTAAACGGAAGCGAAACCCCTTTGTACAGGTTGCATCGGTGACCAAACCCTTCCCTTTGGTGGCCAAACCCTTCCCTTCCGATCTTATTTTCTTTGGGCCCTCGGTACACCCCACGCAAGGCATCTGGCGCGGAGCTTGCGGGATACAGTTTGCTTTGGCACCGGCCGGCTTTTGGAGCTCGCGCTGCTTAAATAGGATTTTATGAATTGAGCAGCCTCGCTCCCTCCTGCAACGCTTCAAATTCAGGCTCCCACATGTGCCTTTAATAGACATTCACTAAGACACTTATTGCACGTTAAATAAACGCCGCCGAGTGAAATGGAGCGCCCTCATCGAGGATTAACAAACACAATTCAGGCTGCCGCAGCTGTTAAACCTCAAATACAGCTTTGATGGCATCATCAGTCATTTTATTAAGATAATCACTGCCCTATTAATGCTAATTACATGACTAAGGTGACACTGTTCATTGATAACCCCTAAAGCAGACGCTGCAGTCGAGTCCCTCTCCAGCTCCACGACGGCCCAACCTTGTTCAAAGGAGCTGCTCAGCGTCCACTACTCCAAAGACATTTCCAGGCAGAATTTCAAGTGCAATCCATTTATTTTGGAGAACCAAGGTGGGCAGATATCGTGCCAGAAATACCCTACCAGAGCCTGTTTGGGAGGGCTGGGACAACCCAGTACTCTGCTCCGAGCCATCCATTTGTTAAGGTTTTCAAATAATATGTTTCATGGCATTAGGGAAAAAAAAAAAAAAGAAAAAGGCAGATGGAGGACAAAAGGCTTGAGATGAATCACCTCCATGGTTTGCATCACCGTAAGGAGACACACCAGGGTGTGAACACAAAACAAGAAAAGGAAGACCAGGTGCTTCCATCACAGGAGAGAAACCCTGAATCCGAGGCTCTGGAGAAGACATCTGGCAAGACCGCAAAAGGGGAGGCTGGTAACCATGACAACCCCTCGTTTCTGAGTATCAGACAACAAAAATAACTCCTGAAGACCCAAGCCCATGACCACTGCACCATGCCTCGCCCGGGGGGCTCTCCATTAGACATCTCGCACCCAGAACTGCACCCAGGAACGTAACACAGGCTCCCCCTTAATTTAGAGGGGAAAAAAAAGTTCATGTGGGTGCTAAAAACCAGACAAAGCTTCAGGAAACCCACCAAGAAGAGCAGGAACCGTCCTGAGAAGTGCAACTTCTTTCTCCTGGCCAGGCAGCGTAGGCATCAAGGGAGGGGTTTCACCTCTGCTGGGCGACCACATCATTGATTTTTACCATCTGTGAAGAGCACATAAAAATCAGGAATGAAAACTGTTCTTGGTTGTGGCACAGGCAAGAGGCACCGCACAAAGCAGCACCCTCACCCCCCCAGCATCTTAAACAGCTCAGATAAATACATTTTCCCCCCTACCTTCATGTTGGCCACATCATCTCAGCATTTGGGGCACCTTTTGGCTGTGTTGTTCCTCCAGCGATGAGCCAGGCAGCTGCTCCAAGAAACGCTTCAGTTCTTCGAGAGAAGCAGCTGTTGTTGTTGGTTGCCCCTGTTTCAGGGAGAGGAAAGGAGTTCTAGGTCCTCAAGATCTAATAGCTGGTCAAGCTACAAATGGAAACTGAGGAGTGGGGAAAAACCTTCATTGCTTTTCCAGTTTTCTTAAATCCTGGCCTCAGTTCAGGCTTTTTCTAGACAGCCCTTGCTTCCTTAAATTGAGGGGTTTCTTTAGAAACTACACCACACATACCCTTGTCTCCTCTCCTAGCAACTAGCTCCCTGCTCCCCCGAGCAGGATAAGGCAGAAACACAATCACTGCACAGCTCTAACCCCAACTCAAAGAGTAGCTGTACTCCAGCATTACACTGCGCTACTCACTTCCCTCCTTGGTTTTCCTGCACGTTGCCAGCCGCAGGAACCCACCTTCTTCTCCTGGATCTCATGCACGAGAGTTTCAGCCAAGCTCTCCAAGGTTCACCTCCTGCAAAAACATATTTCTGTGCAGAAGCTCCTCTCCTTCAAGCTCCCAGTTCCCCTAGAAGGAGCAGACTAACTCTTTCTCCCCAGGAGCAGTATTTAAGCCCAGCCAAGTGTTTACAACAGGCGGATTGGGGATGAGCTGCACCTGACCCCAAACCACACCCGGCCTGAATCAAACCCACCTCGTCCCCGCTATGGACTCACAAACCCCAACGTCAAATAAAACCGTCCGCTGGGCTGGCTCCCAGCCCACCGGTTAGCCTGACAAACTGGGGGCGTTCACTCTCCCCATGTTCTGGTTCTGGTTCTGCACAAATCACGCCGTTTCCCTGAGCTAAAGGTCCAATGCCAGGGTGAGATACCTGCTCCTTTGGGTGCCTGCAAAGCAGGACAAGCACCAAGAGCCTGTATTTCCCCTGTTGAGGGTTTGTCATCCTTGAGCACCTGATTTTCTGGCCCTCCGTGCGATCTGCAGAGCCCAGAGAGAAATCCCGTGCCACAAGGAGAGCCAGGACTGTTTCAGACGTCTGATTTTGAGGGAACGAAGGCAGAGAGGTCGACACAACCCTGTCACCGCTCCACGCTGCAAAAAAAGCAGCATTAAGGTTGGAGCAGCGAGCTCAGGGATCTGCGGTGTGCAAGCACGAACCTTATTTGGAAATGTCCTGATTTAAACAGAGGAAAGAAGAAAGAAGGGGAACAAAACCGGCAGCAAATGAGCCGTACAGAACGAGCTTTTAATGAAAATAGGCCCCTTTTGCAGAAAAAAAGGACAGAGAGCAGATGCACGCGTGTAGGTTGGGAAACGAGGAGGGAGAAGATACGGCAGGGACTGCAAAGGGGAAAGGCAATTATAACCTAGAACTCCGTGTTGTATTTTGAGCCCGTGGCTGCAAGTTTCTCCTCTACTTCCGAAATACTTCTTGGCCAGGTGCTTTGCAACAGGTACACAGGGTCTTAGTATTGCCTGGGGGGTTTTCTCTTGTTGGGAAACAAAAAAGCAGAAATTAAAAATTTTAAAGGACCCCATAGAAAAATAAAAAAAAAGAATAGGGGGAAAAAAACCCTCCTCTGGACTAAAGAAGGAAATGAATTCCCCTAATTACCACAAGATGCTCCCCAAGTCTGACAGTATCTCTTGGAGCAGATGTGTTCCAATATTATTGCCTCAGCCTCCAGCCTGCGTGGGCAGATTCCAGCACCAGCCACTAACACTCAGAAGGACCTAATGAGCGCCGACGTGAAGAAACTGCCTTGGCTTTCGGTGTCTGCATTCTTCCCGAGCTGCACACGTTTTTTTTAGTGTTATCCACATCAGAAAGCACTTGAATTTAATATAAAATAAAACCCCCAAACCACTAAAATCCAGATGCATGAAAGCAACTGCTAGAAAGGAAGGGCTGGAGTCTTTGAAGTTCTTCAGTAAGCGCGGAGGGGCAGCTCTGAGCTTTTTCTAACGGCGACAGCGAGCGCTGCCTGCCTTCCTCAGAAGCCCCCCGGTTTTATTTAGAAGTTACTTAGGGATGAAGAATTATACACACACATACATCTCAAGCAGGTTTCCCCCTCGGAGAGCTGTACTCGGGACACCATGGGAGGTTCTCCAAGCGACGCGTCTTCGCTGACCAACGGGCAAAGCTGCAGCTGCAGAGGAAATCACGCCGGGTTTTTGTCCGCCCTGCTTGGGAAAGGGCTGGCTAAAGATCTCAGAGATTTCACAGCAGGACAAATAGTCTCAATTCTGCCATCGTATCTAGCACCGGTGTTTAAGCGGAGATCATCACAAGGGCTGGTAAAGACCAACTTCTTTTCCACGTCCCTCTCCCCACTCCAGGCTCTCTCCTCAGGAATCCCCATTCATGCACAGAAAGCGCCTGTTTTATTTGGACAATGATTGCTTTAAACAGCACAAAAAATGTTCTGAAGCGAGGGGACTCGGGGGAAAATTTGCCTTTGTCCGCGGTGCTACCTGACCTCTCAGAGCGTGGCCCTCGCTGGGCTCCGTGAGCAGAGGGAGAGCTTCTTGGAAGAGCTGGAAATTCAGAAACGCTGCGTGGAACCTTGCCAGCCAACCCTTCAAAGGGGAAAGGACGAGACCCTGTAGCTGGACGTTGAGGGCAGGTACCTTCCCTGCTTTTTTTCGAGCTCCAAGATCTCGTCCTCCTCAGGGCCCCCCTCTCTACCCCCATCCTCATTTCTGAACGAGCTCCAGGGTTGATTTCCTGCGTGTTTGAATAGGACCAGCTTGACACAGCCTGCCTTGGGATGAAATCACCAACTTGGCTTGCCTTCTGTCTGCAAAACAAATCCTTCTGCAGGGCTTTCATCTAGAAAAAGGACAAGGATTCTGAAATGCAGGCAGGCCTCTGCCAAGTCCCTGTGAACTGCTGCCTGAGCAGAGCTTATGTTTGCCGCGTCTTTAGCTTAGCTTTCATCGAGGCTGCCTAGCTGAGCTTTTACGCTCGAAATAATCAATGAACCTCCTCTTGTCTGCTCAAAATCAGGAAGCAGAAACACAGGTAAGCGAGACAACGGAGCGCTGCTTGCAGGGATTAGCTGTTTTCAAAGGGAAATGAGGAAATCTTTCAAGCTTTGTGAGCCAGGGCAAGCTCGGAGGACTCACACCCCAGCCTCAAAGTGAGAGGATCTTCTTCCACGACCCAACCTTCCAAGGCTGTGATGGGAATTTTGGGGATATCTGGGGTTCTGCTTCCCTATTACTCTGCAAAAAAATGGTGGTGGTGATGCTACTTACTGAGCTGAGAGTTCTGCTGGGCTGTTCTAGGCTGAAAGCCACCATATGGTTATCATTGGTACCGGAGCAGCATGTGGCCAGGACACGTGGAGCTCACATTTTCCTCTGGACCACACTCAGCCTGCACTTGTTTATTGTTGGGGAGGGCCTGGAAAAAATCATTGACTCACCGGCAGGAACAAAACATTTCAACGCTTGAATTGAAAACGACTCGTTTTTAACGCAGATTTTGTGCTGGTGCAGAGGAAAAGGAACGAGTACGAGGTGGGAATGCCTGGGTTTTCCCTCAGTGGGTAGGAGTGGGAGGGAAATACTGAAAGGACAGCTCTTTCTGGCACTGCTGCAGCCAATGTCAGGTTTTTATTCCAGTCTGTGGCTGGGGGAAGCCATACAGAAAAGCAGAGCCACGCATTTTGCATATTAACGGGTCACAGCTTGCGATGTCTGTGTGGTTCTCACAGCCTCGCACGATCTGCGGCAGAAGAAGAATACAGAGAAATCAAAGACATAAAATGGCTGCAGGCAAAAAAAAGGCCTCGGCTCCGGGCAACGCCGCCCGCCGCCCCGCTCCACAGCTGAATTCGACAGCTGCGCTCGCGCCTGGTTCAGGGAGGCTGGCTGAAACGCCTTCATGTACTCACACAGATCTAAGGAAGGTCCAAGATCTGAGCCAAGCTCAAGCCTGGGTTCCGTTGCATCCAGCTCCATTTGCCACGACGCGTTCTGCCAAGCTCGCCTGAGCACGGGAAAGGCTTCCCATTCCAGCTCTCAGCCTCTTTCCGTCGCTGCTGGAAAACACACCAACAATGGAGATTTAGCCACGGCTCGAAGGCCCTTCAAGCGTTTTCCAGAAAGCATGAAACCTCTGCCTCTATTCCTCGCTGGCGTCACACAAAGCCAGTTCTCCCCCCACCCCGGACATCTGAGCGCCCCACACAACTAAAGGGGGTTCCTGGTCTCAGATTCAACAAACAACGAGACAACTGAACATCTGGAAGGAGCAGATGCTTCTCGTATCTCCAGACAGCTCGGCAACACGTGTGCTTTATGCCACCCCGCACTGTCTACCCATGGAGAAAAGAGCAGAGCGGCACCAGCCGTGAGTCAGGGAGCTGTCGCCTCACCGAGACGTGGATGTGCAGCTGGTTGTGAGGAAGGGAGTGAGGTCATACCCGCCGGGTGGGAGAGCTGAGCTGCCGAGTCCCACCTACCAGCACCGGCAAAGGGAGGCGAGGATGTCACGAAGCGCCGCAGCTCTAGTCCGGGCTCGGCTAAGCCGAACTCCAAACTCGTGGAAGTTCCCAGTTCCAATCCACAAGGTATTAATCTAGCTCAGTCACTTCCAACACAGCCACTGAGCTGCCAAGCAGCAGCGCTGGGAGTTACACAGAAATAATCCCAGCCCGAGCTTCTTGTGGCATCATAAATTGCCAGTGTCGTCAGTCAGCAGAAGCCCCAGATGAAATTCTTTCCTTTGCAGTTAATTATTTCCAAGCCTTCGCAGCCTTAGCAGAACTGGTGAAAGGTGCTGACCTGACAGCCCTGGAGAGAGACAGACAGAGGCTTTCCACTTGTCCACAGAGACAGGCAGAACCGAGAACTTTAACCTGCTCTGCCAGCGCAAAGCTTGCGCTCGAGCTGGACCACTCTCCTGCCAGTCCACGCTAAGCAGCTCTGCTTGCAAGCCCCCAAAAAACCACAGCCTCAGACTTCTGCAGCTTGTGCACGGGGCCAAATCCAATGTGAATTTTAGCCCGTGTGTCTGGCAGCCCTCGGAGGGTGAAGTAGCCTCCTCCGGCCCCGCTGCTGATGTTTATCGTGGCCAGGTGCAAATCTTCTTGCGCTGGCCCCACGCCACGAGACCGGCATGTTTTTAAGGATTTCACCCTCCTACCAGACAGTGTTTTTTCACTATTTTGCATTAAATCTTCTGCTGTATTTGATTAGCCTGCAGCAGCTGTTTTCCACTCTCACAACAAATCATAAATCTATAAGCTTATGGGTGAGAGACTGTCTGTGCCCAAGAATGCTCGTGTCTGAGAAACTCTGTGGCTGCCCAGCAGCTGCGTATGAGCCTGTACCTCAACACAGGTTTGAGACAGAGCAAATCAAGACAGCCTCAGACATAATCAACTTTACTTTGGAGGCTGCATGATCACCCAGGGTGGTTTAGAGAGACGTGAGTCTAAGAATTCCCACTTGGATGCCAGACGAATTTGCAAAGTGCTTTAAGTGAGCGCTCCACACGCAGAACGTGAGAATCGAGGTTAATAATTGCTTCATCGCACCAGTGTGAGCTCATGTATGCCCCCACTCGAACGCACAAAACCACGAGTCCCTGTGCAATCGGGTCTGGGATCGTGTGTACTCACTCGAGAGCCGCTTGTTGTGAAGCCAAGATCTCCTGTCCCGCGGCCAGTTCAGATAAGAAGAGCAAATGGCTGCAGAGGAGGGAGGGGAAACTGCTATATACATTTAATAAAAAAAAAAAAAGGCGTTATTCAAAGACTATAAAAGGCAAAAGTTTGGATGAAGGAGAAGAGAGAGAGAGGATTGCCAAGTCATTACAAAAAAAAAAAAACCAACAAGAAAAAAAAGAAAAATACAGAAGAAGGAGCAAGCTGCTGCCAGGACTTGGCACATGTGCTTTTACTTGTATAAATCAGTCACTCTAGACCTATGGTAGTTCTTGCTGACAAGCTGTCAAGCTCCTTGGCTGAGGGAATAGGGCATGTGCTTTACATGCACTTACAGAATTGTAAACTGTTATTAAAAGCGGGGAGAAAAAAAACCCAGTCTGATTTACTTGTGGTTTTGACTGCTCGGCTGTGTTATGCCAGAGCAAACTCAATCATGTGCGGAGTAGTCTGGGAGCACAGAAAACTACAGGCTAACCTCTGGTGTGGAAGCACTTGACCTCTTAAGGGGTTGGGCAGAACCAAAAGATCTCCGAGGACACAACAGTAAATGAAGGAACGAGGCTAAAGCCACAGAAACGCCACGCGGTGCTCAAACGGGGGATGTGGATCACTTGTGCTTCGAGGCAGACAGACACCTGTGAATGTCAGGGTTCAGGAGATGAGGAAAGGATTTAGAGATGTCGGATGAAGAGAATAAATAGATAACTGAGAGCATCCTTACTGGAAGAGGTCGAGTTCCACTGTTTGTCCTTCTCTCTATTCCTCAGTTCATGGGGTGTAACCCCACACCTCTGATGGATCTCCAGGGCTGGTTTATCTTCATCAGCAACTTTATGTCGCTCCTTGAGTTTTACTGTTTGGAGGAAAATGCTTAAAAGACGAAAACTAAAAAAACCCACAACTCTCTGCTAACAAAACCAAACCCAAGAAGTGCCACGGCCTAAATCTCAACCCAGATCGAGAGCTTATTTGAGCAAGCAAGCAGATGAAATTCCAGTAATAATCCTACCACCGATGCACAGGGAGTACAAGTCTTCAGGACATAGATCGTGGACACAACGGAAAAAAAAATATCAGGAAAATGAGATGTTTGCCTAGATTTGCAAAGCCCAATGAAGCCAGGTTTCCAAATCCCAGCTGACGGTGGTAAGGCTTCAAGACACGACCGCGCCAGCACGCAGGATGCTATGAAATGTGCCGCTGAGCTCACTGGGTGGATCGTGGGGAGGAGAAGGTGAGGCTTGTGCAAGGCTGGTGTGCTGAAGTAGGTCGCTGCTCCGACCCATCCGTTTAGGGTTACGTGCCTTACCCATGACTTCAGCACCTAACCGTCGCGACAACACCAGCGAGGCGGCGCCGCTGCCAAAACATGAATGGATCTACAGCAAAACTCAGCCCCGAGCAGGCAGCCAGCACAACACCTTAACCACCCTCCAAAGAATGCTTTAACCAGGATCTGAAGTTCGTAGAAGCAAACCGAATCGTTAGCAAGCCCACTCCCAGCAAGGGTTACAAGGGTTACTAACGACAGGACAAGGGGAAATGGCCTCAAGTTGCGTCAGGGTAAGTTTCGATTGGATATTCGGAGGAAGTTCTTTCCTGAACGAGTGGTGAGGCACTGGAACAGGCTGCCCAGGGAGGTGGTGGAGTCACCAACCCTGGAGGTGTTTAAAAAAAAAGTAGATCTAGCACTTGAGGCTGTGGTGTAGTGGTTGGGTGTGCTGGGATGAAGGTTGGACTAGATGATCTTCAGAGGTCCCTTCCAACCCTGAACATTCTGTGATTCTGTCTTCTCTCTAATTACATCCTCAGGTGGTCCCTGAAGTTACACAGCGTGCCCGGCTCCTGCAGGAGCGATGGAAATCCACGGAGAGATCCTTGCCTGAATGGTGAACACCACCACAAAAAACACAGGCTCTTACTTTTCGAACAGTAACAGCGTATGCCCAAGCCCAACTGAAGCAAAAAATCCAACTGTTAAATGCAAAGTTAGCTCAGGTAGTTTACCTTGGTCTGCTTTAAAAGGTGTGGCTGTGAACAAGTCATGAGGCACGGGGGATGAAAGGAAGAGGGAGTAAGAGGTTAATTGGATTCTATTTGGAGAGGGATTTAGGTTGGCTGAGTTTTTTTCGATCAGCAGCCCACAGCGGAACATGTCACTTGTAATTGAGCTAATGAAACACCTCTGGAGATAAAAAACCCACAAGCTAAATCCAGGCTGGGCTAAGAGACTTCAAGTTCATTCCCCACAAGGTTAGGCAGTAGCAATGGAGCTGCTTTGTTTAAGGACAGGGGGTTTTGTTCAAAATGAAGCACCAACGCGGAGTGAAAGTTGCTTTCTAAATTAAAAAGCTGCAGTGAAAATGAGGTTCCGATTTTGGGGGGTTTATATTCTGTCTTTGGGGATAATCACAATAATCCAGTCATTTTCTTTCCGAGACGCTTTCAGAAAATCCAAACTCCACTTCTTTGTTCCCCTTGTTTCCCCTTTGGGAGTAGGGAGAAAATTTACTGAAAGAAGAGGATGAACTTCACACTTCTGGCAAAAAAAAACCCCAAATACACAGTAATTAATTTTATGCAGTTGTACAAGTAATATTATGAGTGTGAGAATCTCATTATTTGAGTGCAGAAAAAAGGGAGCCAGTTGCCTCCCCCAAAGCCGCGTCATTTCTATAGCGCTGAACAGTAGCAAAAAAAACCCCAAAACAAACTACTCACGATATTGCAGACAGCAAAAAGGATCATCTCCACGGACCAGCTTTATTGTGCCGAGGGCTCTATAGGCACTCTTTTGATGAGAGCCATGCTTTGAAAAGCAGTCTGCCCTGCTTTATAAACCACATCACATTCGAGGAGCCAAGAGCTTGCCATTTCCCACGAAGTGCTATTAATTGTTCTGGTTATCACGTTGTGCAGTTTGACCTCACCTACCGGTTTCCTCCCCACTCCTGCAGCAAAACATCCATCACTTTTTTAAAGGGTTATAAAGCTACAGGGAAAGGCTCTGGCTTGTGTAACTTTGATTGCTCCAGACTTTAATAAAGCACCCATCACAGCTGCCCAGCCACACTATACATCAAGCTCCTGTAATTCTTTTCATGTCTCCAGAGGGGAAGGCTAAGCAAAACATAAAATTTAACCTCCCGGTGCTTTATTTCTGGCTTGAAGAGATGTCAAGAGGCCAAGCGAGCTTCCACTTTTCCCTTGCTCCTTTAGAATCTACAGCAACAGGCGGAAAGAAGAAAGCAGGAGAGGCAGCAAGACAACAGGATCGCTGATGCAACACGGAGTTTCTGGAAGCAACAAGCTCGAGGCTTCCTCTGCCTCCGACTACTCAAGGTGGGAAAGGAGCAAAGGAACATCAGGTTTAATTCCTATCCCCCATCTTTCCCTGGATGAATTACTTCGCTGTCAGATTTGTGGTTTCTTTTTTTTTTAAAAAAATGGAGCTGTTAGCCTTAGAAGAGAAACAAAATTCTGCCTCTAAGACAAACAAGATTTTTAAGAGCGTTCTCCAAGGAGATTTTTCACCCTGGGCTCACACTCACTTTTGAAAAAGAGGCTGACCTGAGCGTTCTTTTATTTATTTAAAACATAACAAGTCAACCCAAAGCCATTTCTTTTTTCTTTGGCTCTTTCCTCCGCTGTATTAATTTCAATTCAATCAACGAGGCCGTTGCATAACCGTTGTTTATAATCGCTGTCACGTCAACCCTGAAAACGATCACTGCAATGCTGAAGTTATATAAAGGGTTTTGTTAGGATTTTTTTTGTTATTTTTCCCATTTAAATTATGGGAAGATGAAGTCCTAGCCTGGAGAGATGTTTTGGTTTTCTGAGCTCTGTTGCCTATTAGTCCTGTGCCTTGGTGTCTTTTCTCTCCAGTTTTGTTTGAAAGCGGTGCAAGGGTCAGTTTATGCACATCAACTCTCCAAACCCAGCTCTGCGCACCCCAGCAATACCCGCGCTGTAAAATACACGGCGCTGAGGCAAAGAAGAGGTGGCAGAAGGAATGGGTAAGCTCTTAAGGAGCCATATAAACACATTTCTGGAAAGACAGACTATTTAAATGCTTCAGTGGACTGGGATTATAATTTACCTTGCTCTTCTAGAGGCCCGTGGACTGTCGCCCTGCAGCGATGTAGCATCAAGCCTTGAGAGATCATTTCTCCTAGTGTGTCTGTCAAAGCGTTTTCTTCACTTACACAGACAAAAATTATCTGGAATTGAGAGGCACCTCCTCCACCAGCCCACAAATACTTCGTGGTTTCCTTTGCTCCTCTCCAGACGCTTCTGGTTACTCCCCTTTGACTCCGAGGGGAGACTTCTCCCTTGCCTCCAGAGAATTCCGATGATCCATTTTACCTTTCTAGAGGCACAAATGCCAGGGACACGCTCCCACCTGTCTACATCACAAGAAATAATCAAGGCCTGTACTTTGTTTTGGCATCAATGAATACTGCCCATCCTTATTCCATGTCCCTTCATACTCACCAGCAACCTGACCAGGGAAGCAGCAAGGAAAGGGTCGGTCAATCGATGGTTTTGGATGGTCGTCGTTCAAAATTCCTTCTGAATGAGCACATATGGATTATCATTTGTGTGTGTGCACAGGGGAACAAGCAGTACTTCATGAGAAAAAAAACCCATTACCTTCTAGAGGATGGGAATATTACAAAATACAGGTACTGAGCATCTGGCTTTATGCAGGCAAATGAAAAACTGGGAATGCAGCTTAGCCACGTGCAGGGGATGTATTCCCACAGATTTCAAATCTCACCGATCAAGTGAGGTAGACGGATGGATGCCCTGGGAGCTGCTCTCTCATCTTCACCCTGAGACCTGGTGACTGAGACAAAGGCAACTCGGGATCGGAGGCAATTCACTCAAGCCTTCAGAGTGGTTTTCAAACACATGGTTTTCACTCGGGGTGCCCGTGATCTACTTGGAAAGGCTTTATGAACAGCACCTAAGAAAAGCAGGGCTCCTACCGTGAAGTGTAAATCTGCTGCTCTCCTCTACAGAAAAAAAAAGGGTCGATGGATCCCCAAAATGAGAATGGTTGAAAATCACATCTCTGAGCTGTAAGGGAGGCTCTAACATGTGCACACTTACCCCTGCTCTGCTTGCTTTCGGCCTCACCGCAACCTCTGCTCTGAGAACAGTGGTGACAGAGGTAGGCTCGGTACCCTGGAGATGCTGCGTGCACAAGCAGCTTGTGAAAAGCTCTTTATGCATAATCCAAGCCAGTTTTCTCTTGGCAGCTTTGCTTTCATCGGGCTTGCACATAGAAGGAACGTTGTGGTAAGCCCTCTGCTCCCTGCTCTACCAGATTCTCAGTAGCTACGAGTTCAACCTCATCTCAGCCGGTCTCCTCTGCGCAAAAGAAACGGTACTTCATTACTGTCAGGAAGAAAATGCTTAAACTCTACAAGGAAGCCGCAGAAGAACTTCAAGAGAGTACATTTGCTTTGCGAAGGACACCTAAAAGATGTTTCATGCGGAACTTAAACATACGGTTTGGAAAATCCACTCGAGTCCCAAGCCTGAACCTCGATATCCGTCCAAGGTCTGCACCTCAGCAGTCCCGCCTCGGCCTTAGGATGGCCCGTGTCCATACACAGTCATGCGGGCTTTAGACCTGCAGCGGTCTGCTAAGCCTCACCACGTACGCTAACGGGGCTGTCTGCCTTCAGCAAAGCAAAATCCTTGCTTTTACAGGAGACCGACAGAGTCGAAGCCTTTACACCTCAAAGCCTTCACTGGACATGTTCCCCTCTTCTGACCACGCTCTTGATCAAATACTTCTGTCCTTGGGGAAACGAGAACTCGGGATTTAGAACCTCTCAAACCACCCCCCGTCCCCACCCAAGGTTTGCTGTGGGGCTGCTTACTCTGCGCCACGGAACGCTTTTCCGATTTCCTTTTCTGACGCCAAACGCAGCTGGACTATTCTGAGGCTCGCGGCTGCCATCCCGACGGCTCTGTCTACTCTCCTTTCTTTAACCGTCTTCTGCTCTGACTGATCTGATGAGGCTCCCTCCTGGCTGGCTTGCCATCAAGAAAAACCCCGCTGGAAAGACAGCCCCACAGCCTGAAAGAGAACATTAGCAGAGGGAAATGTGATATACGATGGAAAATTAAACAGAAATGCGTATTCTTAACGCTCTTTCCTCATGTAACTTCTCCCGTCACTTGTGAACGTCTATTTGTTTTAAACTACTTTCTTCCCCATGATGGCTTCAGCCAGTTCTCCTCAAACTCAACTCTGTTGCGACTAATTATAAGCAAAAGTTGTAAGAGAACGTAGCTCTACACGAGGTCAAAGTCAGAAAAACTTGGGTATAATCAAATAACGACACAAAGCAAAGGTATACTCCATAAAACATTAATATTTTAATGAAAAATCTTAGCTTCATGTTTCTATCCAAAGACACTCAAAACTAGTTTTTCTCCCCCCTTAATTTTGACCTATAATGGGACCAGTTTGGAGATTTATTTTTTTTTTTTGTATTTTAGAACATTTTTTTTTAAAGATTAAACAACCAGGCTAGCAAAAAGGTACCCAATACATACTTTTCTTATATCAAACAAGCTAGTATTTCAATACAATGTAACTATACAGAATATATACAGTACACATATGATCACAAAGCAAACACTACAGGCTCAGAACAGATTCGAAAAAACGTGATATTCACATTGATTACAATAACCCTAAAAATGATCGTAACGTTGAAACGGCACTTAGTTTACAAAAAAAGTCACAAAAATATATATAGCCACCAAGAACTATGGTTCCTGAAAAATACTAATAGCCAGAGAGTATTATATAAAATGTGAAGTGTATTTAAACATCGTATACATTTAAAAAACAAAACCAAAACCAAAAAACAACTCTGTTAAGTCAATAAACATGCCAAGTAATCTAGCTGTGGCCAGCAGCAACAAGAGAAGCTGTACTGTGGATGAGATGACGACTGGATATACGGCTGGTGACCGGAGACTGGCACAGTTAAGGGGGTTTCACTGGTACTAAAATGCACAAAGAAGCCCAACAATAATTTAATTCACATTTTTTTCCTTCAGCTTACTCTTTTCCCTCTTCGGGGGGTTTCACCGTAGGGCAGCACCTAGAGTGAAGGCACTGCAGGAACAGGGCGAAGAAGCTGTCCAAGGACCAGGGCTATAGGTCAGAATAGCAAAAGCATGCATCGGCTAAACGAATGGAGAAACAAAATCGCCCCTCTGGGGACTTCAGCAACCCTCAGGAAGACTGCAGGGACAGTCGCCACACAGGCTGGCAGCACCGGGAAATGAGTTCGCCTCTTTTTTTTTCCTTTTCTTTTATTTATTTAGTGCGACCAGATTGGTAGTTGAGACCTGCGGGACACTGAATTACAGCACACGTCGAGGTAACAAAACCCCAGAGTGGCAAGTACTGTTGCATTAAAAAAATTCACATTGTTTTTTATTTTAATGGTACATTTCCTCAACTACTTGGAACCGACTCTATTTACTCGGGACCTCTGATGTGGCTGGAACCCTCTTACCTGTCATCACGATGCTATGGAATTTATTGGAGATGAGAACCCTCTGAAACCGGGTTTCGCCTCGTGAGCGAAACTCGAACTGAATTGATCGCAATGAAAATTAGCTATTTTCCGTATTCTGACGGTGTGGAAGTTGCGGCGGACGTCGGAGCGCCGGGAGCTCCCACAGCTGCTTTTTCTCCATCCCTGCGGGGTGCACGGACCTCCCCTTCTATTTGCATATAAAATGCTTCGCGGTTCATCTCGGAGAGAGACCGGCAATAGTCTCAGTGCTCTCGCGTCCCGGGGCTGGAGGGGAAAGCCAGCAACCCAGAACCGACTGTAGCCCTCATATAAAAACTTTAAACCAAAGCTTAAAAACAACAAAATTCCATCCCGTAAGGGACATATAGGGATCATCGTCTTACAAAATAGACTTTACTGCATTGGCAGCTATTACTTTTTTTTAAAAAGCTTAAATTCACACCTTTTAGACTCAAGCTACATGTGAACCCAGACCCATTTTCAATAACCTAAGTCTACTAATCTCTCAGTATGAGAGACTTGACTGTAGTACCTGCGAGCCTGACAACTGAACTCTAACTGTAGCAAGACAAAAATCCTCAGGGGGACATATCTTTCGGTTTTTCTAATGTGCTGTAAGAACAGCGACAAGCTGGGGAGCTTCACTTGCTGAAGAAGGCATCCCCACAGGTTTCTGGGGAGTTGTGCTACGCGCCCGCATCGAAAAAACAAACCAAACCCTTACAACTTGGCCAAATCCTCCACGCAAAGCTAAAACGTCCCTTCTTTCTCTTCCACTCTTTGCAGGGGAACAGAAAGCGCTGATTTCCCTCCCTCTCCCAAAACACCACATTAAATCCGGAAGAAACCCATCCCTTCCTTTCCCGTTGTTCCCATCGGCTCTACACGATACGCAAGGAGGAAAGACCCTGCAGGGGCTCCGAGTCCCTGGCATACGGCAGAACCGTGCTAGTTCTGGGGTAGTGAAGGCACTCTGCTTGCAAAAACAAAAACCAAACCCAAAAAAACGGGTGAGGAAAGGGTTTTCCCCCGAGTGCAAAGATCGGTGCCGCACGGGTGAAGGAGGCGCAGAAGGGAGACAAATCACTTTGCGAATGAAGCGGGCGACCACTCGTCAACAAAGAAGCTGCTGCAAGAAGGCGTATGCGCCGCTAATTTGGGAGAAATTCTAAATGACTTACAAGCGCTGCGGAGATGAGGAAGGGACAAGAGCATCTGCCACACTGGTTTGTCTGGAGAAGGCTCAGGGGCAGCTTAGCAACGTGTGAAAACGACTGGATGTATAAGGGGGCAAAGGAGGTGGAGACTTATCTCAGGGGCCACAAACTAGAAAAAAAGAAATCCCATCCAAACATACTAAACCCCTTTTGCAGATATTCAAAATCTGTCTGGGCTGAGTAACCTGTTCTCGCTGCCTTCGCTTTGAGCGTGGTGCTTGAACTCGAGCATCTCCAGAGTCCTGATCTCAACTACTCTGTGACCCTGGGATCCCTGTCAAGCAGAAACACAAATTCATACCAAATAATGGGGCTTTCTTTGGAGAAAAAAAATATATAAAAAAAGAAAATGCACTTCGACATTCAAAATCCTCTGATAATGTATTGAAAGAAATCTACGCTTTTGGTTTAATCTCAAGTCTAGTTTAGTTAGATATCTACCTCGCTCAATTTGGAATCTAAGCAGAGACTGTTGTAAGATTTCCTGTTTTCACATCTCTCTTGTGAGAAACACAAGCATTTCAGAGAACTCAATGCTTCCAGCAAGTGAGGGAGGAGAAATATCATAGTATTTGTACTTAATCTGTCTTCATGGAGAAAGAGATATTAACAACTACAAACAGAAAACTATTAACACGTAAAGCAACCAAACAAAAAACCCTCTAAGACCTTCCTGCAGTTGAATCAGATTGGAAAGTGAGAACTAAATTAAGATGTTACGCAGAGATTAGGGGGCTGAAAAGACAACGAACAATCAACCCCCTGACTTGCCTTGCACCGAGGTGTTAACAGTTCATGCTACTCATTTCATGTCAAGGAAGAACAGATTAGAGCTACAAAGTCCTTTAAACTTTTTTTTTCATTCACTTTAGTATTCAGAAAGCAGTTTGCCTTCTGATACTAAATTTTTAAGTCCTAAAAATCCAATCTCCAGATGTATCTGTTGTGTACTGGCACATCTCACCGATAAACTGTTTAGCAAAACATCAAACGGGTGAAAAAGATCAGATTCTAAGAGATTTTGTCTATCTACACCGGATCACCTTTGATTATTACACCTGTACAGGCTGTAAAGGCGTTTGCGGGAAGTACTTCTTGCTACATGAATCACAAAAGATTCTCGCAGATCTGCGGAGCGAAGTTCAGACTCATTAGAATTAAAAAAAAAAAAAGAGAATTATATATTTGAATTATATATTTGAGTGTTACAGCCCTATAAATCAGGATAAAACTCAGCAAGAGGCATTGTCCTGTCTCCCTGGCTTCTCAGTTGTAGAAATCAGAAGTGGAAGAGAACTGGTCTTGAAATTCAGCCCATCGACAGGCACTCGACTAATTCACAGCACAGCATCCTAAAAAAAGAATTTTTCCTTTAAGCCCTTTTTAAGAAGATTTATACAGGCAGACATACGAGACTGAACTGCAGCAGAGAATCTCTTTGCAGCATGTTTCTAAAACACCCTTCGGATCTAGCGAGGAAACTTCATTCCAGCAATTTGGAAAAGACCTGAAATCCTGACCGGTTTTGCTCTACTGAACTAAAACGTGGGGGTTTTACCTAGAAAAATTGCCCTTTAAGCCCTTTAAACTCGTTCCAAAGGGCAATAAACTTTTTCCCCTTACAAAAGCTGGCTATTAGTAGAAACAACTCAGGCCTACAGAGTGTCGGAGCTGCCTAAGCTAACTGAATGCAAATTGATCTCACAATATAATACGACTTTTGTGCCTTCTGTGTCTCCGGGAACAACCTTTCTCTATTGGTTTCATTTCCTCCTCACGTTTGCGGAGAACAAAGCTGGACAGAAAACAACAATCAGAAGAAAAAAAAACCCCGAGATCCAAAACTAAGGGAGTAGATCATGCCTTTGGAATCCTAAGATCAAGTAGCACCTACTCGCTCAGCACGTCATCTGTAGGCGAGAGGCTTCTGGCATCAAACGCTGCCTTAACTTCAGAAGCAGTAAGAAAAAAAAAAATAAATCACAAAACCTCCTAATGCGTTTCCTAATTTAGGTTTCAAAGCGCTACTACAGCCCAAACAGCCTCGACAAAACAAGACTCGCTGCTCTCAAAGTCCCCACACCCTAAATTTGCAGCTTTTGCTAAATATGGAGAAATGAAATTGCAAATCTTTCGATTTATTGCTTACTTGGAGCTGCGTATGTAGCTGGAGTAATGGCCTTTAATAAACCGAGTTGGCAAGGATTTAAAATGTTTTGAAACGGGGACAATTAATCATTGCTCCATAGGCTTTTTGTAAACAACCCCCTGTTGGGTTAGCAAGTTGGCCTCTAAAGAGAATAAACTGCTTGTTTTGCCCAAACCAGACTAACAAAAACCTCAGGAACTATACGTGCATATGTATAAAGAAAATAATGTGCAATAATGCACTGAAGAGCTCATTTTTTTTCCCCATTTGTAAACTCTCTCTAGCTAGCTTCTGAGATTAGTAAAAAACCAATATATACGATAGGGGGAAGTGACCAGAACTGCGAACGACTCGGCCATGATTTAAGAATTTCAGCTTGGGAAAAACCTTCATTTTCCTCCTATGGAAAGATACAGTCATGAGAGATTTGTCAGGCTTGCACGGATATACCCTTTTCCATCATCCTCAACTCATGGGGTTTCCTGACCGTAGGATTTCCACGCCTCCCGTCAGCTGGGCAAATCGGGACAGGCTATTCTGATCAAGCAAGTTTCTAAAAGGACTGGAATAGAAGAAGTCGGAATACCTGGCATGACATCACTTGGTTTGTCAAAACCGATTCATCTGAGATGAAAAGGGACGATGTGTTTTGAAAAAAAGAAAAAAAAAAAGGCGTGTGACTGTTAGTTTCAAAAATGCTTACCATTTCCAAGAAAAGGGTTACAGTAAGCGCTTTGAAAAACAGCAGGCACAGAGATAGGAAGTGTCACTTTTTAATGCAGATTAAAGCATCCACTCAAAACTGTTCAACAATGCATCCTTTTGGGTTTTGTTTGTCATTTAAAAGGTCTCCTCTGATTTCTTTCTCTTAACCAGAGGGTCTGCAGAAGCGAGAGAAACTTAATGAGCTGTTCTAACTGTGGAAGAAGAAATAGTTAAAGTGATCTGAATCGGCTGTTCTTCTTTAGAAGTGTATCACAGCTTCCATGATGTTCTGACACGATCTTTTTGTGCATTCAGTCTTAAATATTTTCACAGAAGTGATCATTCAGTCATGAAAAATAATGTAACATCTGTTGCAGTTCTCTGTTTAAAGCGTAGCTTACAAAGTAAAAAGGGAAAATCTCCCCACTTCCGTTTAAAAAAATTAAATTAAAATGTACAGGACCAAACACAGGCACTTCCCAAAGAACAAAAATGAAACCAAACCATGAATTATTCAATAGTAATAGATGACATCTCCGGTTTTGGAGGGTCACCTGCGGCTGCCTCAGCAGTGGCGTTAGTCTTTGGCTGTTCTGGCACGTCTTCTTCCTGCTCTGCCAACCCACCCAGAGACCCCAAGGGGAAAGTGCTTTCACAATTCTGAGTTGACGACACCTGCGAAATGACAGGCATTTGGACAGAAGAGTTGCTCTCAAAGCCATGCTCCCCTAGCTCATACTGCCCGAGGGTCTCTTCTTGTTCCTGGTTTAAGTAGTCCGGTACTAGGAAGTCACTAGAAGAGGGGCAAAGGACAGAAGAGAAACGTCATTTCTCACACAAATACCAGCGGCATCACACAAGCTACACACTGCATTGCACAGAGAACACAGAGATTCATTTCACATTGCTGCGAGACCATCACGGCGACACGCTCCGCTGAGCACTGTCACCTGCTTCTCATTTAAACACTCAGAGAACTCAGTCAGCGGCACCTATCGCGCGTCCTCGCGCTTCCGTTATTTCCTAGGCGGCAGCTTCGTTACGATTTCGGTTGTGTCGCCTCCAAGTTAATGTCTGGAACATCATATGGCACTGACAACCTCCCCGGAAAAAGGGAGCGCTCGACCTTTAAAAATAGAAGCAAGGATGAGCTCAGCGCTGGCGAAGATGTGGGGGCCTTCGCCACCACCAAGATAAGACCCACCCAAGAAAGGGCAGCGGCGCTCCTCGCAGAGCGGGCAGGAGGCGAGGAAGCAAGCGTCCTGCCCAAAGCTGGAGGAGTTTTGTGACGCCGACAGGGATGGTGGCACTGTCAAAAGAATGGAATTGCCTTCCCTTCCCCTTTTCGGGCCTTTCTGGGCAACGAGTTTTTAACTTACTCGTACCAACTGCTGGCTGAGCGCACCCAAAGAAAATCTACCCAACTCTCCAGTAGTATTTTCAGAGCACGTAAGCAAATTGAAATTTCTTTGCAGATTTCCAAGTTTGTACTTGAGGCAAGTCTATATATTACATGTGCAGACATTTGTATGCGTTGACTCCTCCTTGTAACAAAACCCACTCAAAAGCCGTCCTTTTTCTCCAACGACAGCAGCATTCATTACTTCGAATCCCAATTCACAACCAAATATCCTAAACTTTGCCTTTGTAAATTCAGACTAAAGGCCTAGGGACAACCAAAATCACATACTTGAATCTGACTTCAATTTGACGACAACAATTAAGTGTTCACCACAATCATGGCGTCACCCCTGAGCGTTTTCGCTCCAGTTTTGGCACAAGTTTGAAGAACAAGAACTGCGTAAACCCACAGATATGAAGCACTTGTACTTTTGAACAATATTGTGTTGGAAAAGCTGTCCCTGGCTTCCCTCGTTTGTTTTGCAATTTTTTCATCCTACGTCACTTCTGAGATAACCAAACAGAACAAAAGGCTGAAATGTTTTGCAGGGGAAAAAAGAATTCACGAGGGACGGTATTGTAGATGCCGTAACATTTACAAACGTTTCTTTTGCGTTGCACACACTGAGCTGCACCTTCTCTACAGATTTAAGATCTGCCTCCAATTTCTCGCATCCACTTTTGTATTTTTCGATCTCAAATTCCAACAGGGACAAACATTTATTTCAATATGAGAAAACACTGCTACTCTGATGCCTCCGAAGCTCTTTAGCGGAGTGCATTTGTGAGCCGTGCCAAATCCTTTGTGCTCCGATGAATGAGAAATGTCCCAATGGCCCTTACTATTTCAAACCCTATTAGTCTGATCATTTAGGGATACGTTACCTAGAAAATGAAAAAAGAGAAGGTATGGAGTCATGCAATCTCTCCACGATATCCACCATCAACTTGAAATGAAGCAATATGTCTATTCCCTAGGCAAGTGAACAGGCTACACGTCAGATTTTGAATAGCAAATCATTTACACAACTCCACAGGTACTACAGCGTCGAACAAGCTACAGCTTAACACCATTAGCCTGTCCACAGATACTTCTGAAAAGAGAAATTCAGGAGCCCAGAAGCAGCTGCTGCATATCACTCGATTCTTCAGTGCCCTCCTACAAAGCTTATACGCTGTAACACAGACCAGATACAACAGAGAGTGGCGCAAGAACGAACTGGGCTGGAATTAGCTGGCAACCTGAGGAGAGGCACAGCAGGCTGCCCTGAAAGCAGGAAAAGATGATTAAAAAAAAAAAAGAAAAAAAAAAAAAGAAGAAAGAAGAAAAAAAAAAGAAATAAGGAGAAAAAAAAAAAAAAGAAGCAAGTTTCCCTGTTAGGTTTTTGCTGTGCACCTCACCTGCTCTGGAAGTAGTTTGCTAGCTCTGACGCTTCATGGTTCAAGCTCCTCAGGTGAACGATTAAATTTCCAGAGTTGGTGAACATGGCGCCACATGTTTTGCACTCGTAAATCCGAGGCTTGCGGATAATGTGCCGGGAAACCCGCATGTGGTGTTTATATTCCCCGAAGGAAGTGAAAGTGGCACTACATATCTGGCACCGGAAACAGCGTTTACCTTCGTGCTTCAGGCGATGCATCTTGAGCGAGTAAGCTCGGGTGAACTTTTTCCCACAGCGGTCACACTGAAATGGTTTAATGCCTGTGGAAAAGAGAGCAAAAAGAAGGAATATAAAAGCACGTTCGCCTTTTGTAACGAGAGGTCGCTGGTGAAATCCTTCCAGCTTTCCAACAGCAAGAGGATGGCAGCTGCGGCCAGTCACAGCGAAAGCGCTGTTGCAGGAAGAAATTCTCTGGTTGACTCGAAAAACCCAGAAAAAATTAGAGCAGAGCTACGCTTTCACAGACCCAACTGCCAAGAGATCTTGTAACAACACGGCCCGTCCGTAACGCTCACCTGTCTTCTTCCTCGTGGTTTAAAATGAACGTAACCCTTCAGAGATCACCCTACGGTTCAGATCCTGAGCGCCAGCCAAACCGTAGCTGATGCAGCAGTTCATCTCAAACCGTCTTTGAACTCTTTTTGATCTCGGGAGATTCTTGTGCCAGACTGGTTCCCAACAACGCAATTATCAGCCTACCGTTAATTGCAACGTCTTTTTCTGGCTGCCTTTGGCCTCCGAGAAGTGCTCTGTGTGCACAAGGACGCCCCTGTAATGCGGCAGGAATGGTGATAAAAGGGTGAAGCAGGAGCCTTTATACTGCGTGGGAACCTTTCTATACAAGAATCTTCAGCAACTCTTCATGACTGACAGCTCTCTGAGACAGTTTAGCTTCCTGCTTCTCATTTTTTCCCCCTCCTAACAACTTAGAAATTCTATTGCTAGGTCATTTTTCATTTGTTACGAGCACTAGCAAAACCCAAGCCCTGTGACATGTTGTAGTGGCAGCGAGCACGTAAGCACACCCAAACAGAACTATTGCAACATAAACGCCTGGATCACCAAAAAGTTGAGATTTAATAAAAAGTCTGAACTCCAGAAAGTGTGGAAATCCAAACATGGGGCCAAGGATCTGGAGCTCTATTCATAATAGGACTGCCAAGGAATCAATAAAAGCTTTTTTCAAAAGGCTGAATGTGCACCAGTCCGAGCTGTTAATTCCACCAGTCTTTCACTCTGCTTTCCTCGGGTTCAAAGCAGGAGCTGAACTTTTAATTGGGGCTTTTACACCGAGAAAGCTGTAGTTAAGGTTACACTGAAACTCCTTGTTAAGCATGTGAAAACAAGTTAATATACTCGAATATCGTCCTGCGGAGCTAAAACCTCTCAGGCTTTCCTACTCTGCTCTGATGGCTGGAGGAATAGGATAGCTGGCCATTTCAGTTACGTGAAAACACTTTCAAAGTTTAGAAGTTTTGAGTTTCTTTTGCATGCTAATTACTCTAAAACAGCCATTCAAATCCCTCCTAATTTTGCCCGGGGGGTTGCCAGTTGACAGGTTGGCCAGAAAGGCTTTGCTGAAGCCTGCGTCTGCTCTCGGTGAAGACTTCAGCAAGGAGTTTGGAGTAATTTCACACCCGATACAGCCACAAAGTTTGCTTTCCTGAGTATTGAACACATGTTATTACTGCTGGCCTAAGCACAGCGTGGGCATGTTGCTTGCAGGGATTTGCGAAATAATTGTCGACGGCGTGAAAACGACACCGTGACAATTGTGGTTGTTCTGCCCAAAAATGGTCGAGTGTCCACGTGCAACGGGAGACGCGAAACCACGAGGCTTAGCGCTCAACCCTTCAGCACTCCCTTCATTCACTAAAATGTTGATGCTATCGCCAGGTAAGGCTGACCGGTCTCGAAAAACAGTGATAGGAAAGACAGCAGGAGTTCACACTTGGACCGAAATCAAAATGAACCCAAAAATTTGGGGATCGAGACTCAGAGGAGGCATTCAACACAAACCTTTTGCTACCTGTACTATCTGTAGTAGCTAAATTGATTAGCAAACCAATTCAGCTGTCCTGCAATCCCCTCAAAAATCCCCAGATCCAAAGGCATAGAATGTTCTCCAGCGTAAGGACATGAGACAGATAATATTTTCTTACGGCTGCGAGTCTCCTCTCAAACACAGCGGACAATTACAACATGAAAGAGGAAGAATTTCAATCTGCATCACTTCTTTGGTATAATAAAAAAGCCAGGCATACTTCATTTCATCTCCAATCTTTATAATGAAAATGACTGATCCTGATGAGTTCCAGGCAATCAGACTTTTTTCAGTCCACACAAATGCTAATCACGCACGAGCAGAGCTATCAGTCGGATTCGATGTATCAAAACAAGCATTCAGTGAGACACACCTCCACCCAAGCTTTCTGAAATCGATCCTCAAGTGCTTGGCAGGTGTTTTTTAAAAAAAGAATTGCGTTATTATAGTCCCTGCAGAGAGAGCAAAAACCTCTGCGAGTCTAAAAACGAATGACTCTTGGAAACAGCACCGTTTCTTACCTGAGTGGATAAGCATGTGTTGTTTTAAGTTCTGAATGCGAGTGAAGCGGACCCCGCAGGTTGGACACTGAAAAGGTCTGTCTGGACCATTTGGGCTGGGTCTCTCTGTGCTGCTGGTAGAAGGAGCAATGTAGAGTTGGTAGGGATACTGAACGTTCTCCAAACTACAAAGAAAAAATTCACTTATTTACAAGCAAGCTAGAGGCAAAGAGTAAGAAGCCTGGAAATCTGCGCCTTGAACACGTTTGCGTAAGAAGAAAGCGACTGGAGTTTCATATTTCTGGGGAAATCTGTATTTGTGCCTCCACAGCAACGTGTCTGACCTGCTCCTGGAGCCTGAAGAGCCGCTGGCTTTGCACACACGAGCACAAAGAGAGTATAACCTCAGACTTCTGGTTCTTTGGGCAACAGGTCTGAGCACCAGCTGCAAACTGAACTTTATTTTCCAGGCATGGGCATTTTCTCAAGCGTATCAGTGATTTACCCCTGAGGAGGAACTGAAAGATCCGAGCAAATGGGAAAGCAAAGGGCTCTTTTGCAGCTTCGGTGATATTTACAAACAAAATTAAAGCCAATTCATTTTCATTTCAATCCAAGATCAATGAAGAAACGTTAGTATCTACAAGTGCATATTCCTAAGTTTAAAATATTAACCTAATGAATCGATACTTGCTCCTTGTCTGATTCAGTTGGCTCTGCAAGAACCGTATTTAAGAAACAGCACACAGACTATAATAAAGGAACAATTTAACTTTCAAAGTAATTTATTTAAAACTGACTAATTGCTTCTCCATAGCCTCTAGCTGCAAACGGTTTAAGGGAACTACAGTGTTAGAATTCAAGTCCTCTGGCAAGGAACTCGCTTTGCTAAAGGGCACAGTGAAAGGAAAACAAACCTGCTGGTACAAATATCAGTACAACAGGAGTTGTACTTACCTGGGGTTTCCCTTTCCTGAGAATTAAGGTCTAGATTTTTTGTTGGAATGGACATTTCAGCCTGCTCACAGCGTGCTGGCAGATCAGATGTCACTGGCAGCAGGGAACTGCTCTGACCCTGAATACTCCGCAGCCAGAACAATGCAATTTTAGTTTTACTAAACTGCAATGTCTGAAATGTACTGAGAAAAAAAGGACAATGAAGCCTCCTGTTGCACATAGCCAGGAAGTCCCCTGGACTGAAGAAATCCTTTCGCTGCTCTGCTCCCATCTCGAGTCTCTGTTGGTATCAAATTTGTGGACTTCTGACGCTTGCAGGCACGAAACGTACACTTTGCACAAATACATCTTCCTACTCATCGTACAAAACCCCACAGAGCACATCAGCACAGAGGGACAGGAACTAGGACCATCTCTTTAAAATCAACACCTCAACTGGCTTTATCACCTACTCTGTCAGCACAACTGGGTATCTCAACTCTTGACCACAATGATGGGTCTTGGTGGCAAAAGTTCCAGTTGTAAAACTTATCTGGAGAGAGAGAGAGAGCACCAGGTACCTCTCAATACAAGATAAAAGACTTTCCTGTGGGAGTTTAGTATGAATCCGTCTGTAACACCCAGAAAGATTTATAGTCTCACATGGACTGGAATAATATTTGCTCTAAAGAAGGAATCTTATTGTCCTTCATTTCGTTTTATACACAGGAGGGTCCTAGAGAGCTGTGGAAAAAAAAAAAAAAGATAGATGCTGACAGACTTGTTGATCTTTGCAAAAGGGAATATTTGCAAGAGGGAAGTTACCAGCTCATCTCCTGAGCCTGGCAGAATGTTGTTCGCTGCCATTTATGGGTCTAAAAAAGCCAAGTGACAGCTCACCCAACTCACTCGCAGTAAATGACGGTGTTTTTACCTACAGGTTCTGATTTGCCTCAGCAAACTGCTGACAGGCTCTGGCATTCCCGTTCCTCTGTGTGAGCAGATCACTGGATAAGGAAGATTTTACTCTACTCACCATTAAAAATTTCACAGCTATGTGCAACAGAAGCGACAGCTGCAACGCAGGGCTGATAAAGGGCAGCAAGAACTCCCTCTCTTAGATGTGTAAGAATTACATTTTGGGTTTTCGTGACAACATTTAAATTGTTTTATAGAGGACTTGGTTCTCTGGCAACACAGCTCCCGGTTTTCTAGGGAGACACACAAACTAGGGCAGAAATTAGGAGCCACGGCTCTACTTTTGTTTTCAGCTTTCTCAGGCTAGCTCGCCCTCAAAGCCTGGAAGAAATTGAAAACGAGGTTTGCTTTTTTCCCTACCTAAAATCTTCATCATGAGAAAGGCTGGTGAAAGCAGGGACAATGGGAATGGCGAGGCTCTCCAGTTTCCAGTGACTGGGATGTCTTTTTCCATCCTTACGCTGCAAGCAGGCTGAAATACCTCCTGGTGACAGGACTGCGGACCTTAGCACAATGAGGAAACCACATTTGATCTGAAAAGCCATCACGTTTTCTCTCCCTGCTTCTTTTTTCCTGCACAGGCTCCATTTTTTACTACTTGCAATTTGGGATAAAGGTGGCGTTTAGCAGTCTGACACCTCAGAGTACTTCTGTACCAGCCAGATGAAGTTTCAAGTGTTTTCATTGTAACGCTAAAATATTCCACTTGTGATGTTTTTTTCTTTTTTCCAGCAAGAGATTTTATACACACTTAACTAGGTAGGACTAAACTCTGACCAACATGAATGCCAAAATGCTCGGTGAGCCTACAAACGTTCTCTATTTGTAAAAAGCAATTCTTTTAGAAAAGAGGAGGCTCTCGCCACATTGGATCAGAGAGATCTTTTAGAATTGAGCCTTTGCAACTCCTTTTTAAATGCAGCCACAAGCTGATACGGAGACTAACACTTAAACCAGCCACGGCTGAATTATAGAGCTAAGCTAGGGAAGTGTATTGCAACCCGAAAGTGAAATACCAGAGAAATAATACATCAGACTTCACTGTGAAACAGTAGTTGTAGCAATTAACAGTGTGCCTATTAAGCTGACAACAATTACACGTGAGCTGCTGTTTATGAAACCCTGATTACAGAGGAGAAGGATCAATTAATTATGTTAATTATTTAACACTCAAGAGACGAGATGCCCCAAATTTTGAAATATTTCTGCTTCTTGCTACAGCAGTAAGGATGTCATACTGAAAGACCTTAAGATGGCACAGTCTTTTGCTCTTGTTTTATGAATAAAATCATAGAATCCTAGAATGGCCTAGGCTGGAAGGGACCTTAGAGATCATTTAATCCAACCTCCCTGTCATGGGCAGGGACGCCTCTCAGCTAGATCAGGCATATAAATACACACTCAAATACCTATTTTTCAGTATAAATTTGCATCGTCCCCTCACAACTGATTTTGACAGAGGGCTGTCAGGATGCACTTGCATGTGAAATAAATTTTTTTTGACTCGAAAGCACCATTTCACACCTTTAAGTGATTCACAGAGTAAGCACGGTCTTGGCACTATCACTTGAAATTATAAAACTTAGTAATTATGGAGCCTAGAATTATCACAAATTCCCTTACCTCTTAGTTCCCTCCTTCTCATATAAACAACATGCAAATAATAGTTCATTTTGCTGATGCTTCTGCTACTCTGAGACTAATTATTTTCAGACTTGGCATAAACTAAGGCAAATATTCTTTCCTTCTCTGCCCAGAAGAGATCTTTTAGAGGGAATTTTCAGTGGATTTAAATGATTTTACGTATTTTGAACCTTCTGTGCAGTTTGGGCTGAAGCTCTGCAATTTTATAGGAAATTTCTGAAATAATCCACTGCTGAAAACATGTATGCCACTTGACTTTAGAATTATAGCTTTAAACCCCAGGATTAGTTCTCATGCGACATGTGCTCCTACTATCAATTCAAGCCCTAAGCGCTGGGTATTATTTTTACACCGAGATTTGTTAGCAGATAGATAAAATCTTCTATGTCATTCAAAAAAAATAATAATCTTACCCAGGCAGTTATTTTCCCTTCAGATTTAAATCCTGCAATGGGACAGATTTAAATGGAACCGGCAGGAAAGATTTTGTGAGCCCTGAAAATGCAGCTCTTGATGGTTTTCTCTGTAGGGAGTTTCACTTAACACAGTTTCCGCAACGACTCCCAAAGGTTCACGCTTCCTCCTCAGATCCACTTGTCTAATGGAATATTGTCCAAAAGCGACCTTGTCAATACTTAAAACATTTTTATTTGCTTAAGAAGGGAACAGCTAGCTAAACACCATTGACAAACCCCACGAAAGCAAAGAAATCCAAGCCAAAGCAGCTGCCGCTTGCAGGTACCTCGCTCTGCTCCGACAGGTCCACGATACATCTTTGGCCAAACAGACCTATTTTAGCTCAGCCTTCTCCACCAGCCTTCCCTTATAAGGGATTCTCTTAATAAATCTCTCATCTCAGCGCAGCAGAAGACCACTAAATATTTACAGTAAGGGACACGCAGCATCTCGGTAAGAAGCTGCACGCAGAAAGTTTGGGAGATTTAAGGCTGCTCTGTGGTTTATGGCAAGAGCAATGTCTGGCGAAGGCAAGACCAGGCACTTGTTTTCATTCTGTCTCTTTTGTGGCTTTACGTCAGCTTCAGCATGCATGCAACTACCCCAAGTGTTTCACAGTGAAGGTCTTTTTTTTTATTTATTAATAAAGAGCAGCGCTGAATAAACAGCAGAATCGTTCTTCACCAGGGCTGCCTGGGAATAGAGAGGAAATGAAAAGCAACAAGTAAGCAAATTCTGATTCTCATCACCTACATTCTTCCGAAGCATCCGAACCTTCAGGCACTGATTGTACTTTGATCAACACAGAGAAGTAGATGTACGAGCAACTAAACACGCTGGGATGAAGGCTGGGCAGGGTAATTAGAGCACAGCACTCGCTGCCGCACAGTTTGCACACTACATTGGGTACATACCGATCGTCATCATCTGCATGAGCGTTAGTGCCAGAGGTACTTTGGAGTGTGGGTAATCCCTCCGTAACCCCCTCATCTATGGAGCCTAGGCAAAGAAAAAAAGGGCAATTTAATGCAAATAAGTGTTCGAAAAGGGGTGAGGTCAAGACACATAAAGCTTGCTTTCCCAAATCTCTAAGAGACGCTGCTTCCTGGCTCATAAGATACTGAAATTGTCTCGGGAAAACCATTTAGAAAACCCTGAAGCAACGTGCTCCAAATCAGCTGCTCCTCTGCACAGATCGTCTAGGAAACGGACAACTCGATAAAGGGCAAATATTTAATACACCTAGAAAATGGAAACAATCTATGTTAAGTACAGCCAGAGTTTTCAAACGCATCCAGTACTAACACCATAAAGGAGAAATGTTACCTTCGCCTACAGGGAACATTTTGTCAATTTTCAAGACTTTCTGAGCAATAAAGAATTTAATCCTGCTACACTACATTGCTTTCGTGTTCCAAATTTCCAAATATATACCCATTGATAACACCTTCATCGATTTTTAAGATGCTGAGACAGGAAGAGCCCTCTGAGAAATTAGGAAAGCAACACAAACAACACCAAACATCTGTTTGCAAGAGAAACGCGCACACAAAACCATTCCAGAGCGTTGTCGGGCGCGCCAGCATTCAAGCAAACGCAGCTCAAGTGGGTTGTGGAAACGGAACCTAAGGCACTAAATCAAAACTTTCTCTTCATTCCCCTATGTGGCTGCTGCTCAGAAGGGCCTCTCCCTCATCACCACCTGGAGTTGGGTGTTCGATCCTCGTTTAGGCGTATGAAGTGAGGTTATTTTGGCGCGATGTCACCATAACAGGGAAAGAAGTTGGCAGCACCATCCTAAAACAATTCTAAGAGCTGGTACCCAATCCCTGCCAACCATACCCCTTGTTAAAAAAAATCCTTTGGTTTAGTTAAGTGTGACCATTTGATTAACCGTGTCTTGTTCCCTCTTTAAGCTGAGGGCAGAGAGCAGGCTGGTCCACAAGCCGGCAGCAGGAAAATCACCTGGAAGCGGTGATTCCATCTTGCCTCTTTTTCCTCTTCTGAACAGTCAAAGCAGCCTTTGGGTCTCATCACCAAATCCACGTGAGAGGAGAACAGATGGGGGAAGGAGGCTTCTCTACATCTACATCCACATCATTTACACAAGCAAAGCTCAGGACAGTGCTAGGAGCTGATCTTACTGCTCCGGTAAAAATTAATCTGCTTTCTGCGGTACACGAGTAATGTGAATTTGGGAACCCTTCAGTAAAACTCCCCAGGAAAATCAAGTATCCTTAGGTCTACAATAAGTGTCAGCCAAAATGGAAAGCCAAAGAGAAGGAACAAAGACATGCAAAGTGAAGCTGAAAACATGCAGATTTTGTTAAAAAGTACGAGTGCTGTCTCCGAAAAAGGCCGTCCCTCTAAAGTACAGCGTGTTTCACAAAACCGTACTGAAGTGAAAGATTATTATTGCATCTCTAGTAGTTTCAAAACAACTCTAGCAGAATCAAAATTTCAGATTTTGTTACGACCTGACAGAAGATGTTTGGGAAACTCAGCAACGACGCAATCTACAAAGTTCCGAAAGTTAAACCCATTTTGATTTATTCTTCTTTCTCGTGAAATACTTCACTGAAAGTCTACTGAAAAAGAATACTCTTGGGTTTGATTTTACCTCTCAAATGGAAACAGTGTTAATGAGTTATGAAAATATCTTCTCAGACAGAGCTATTGTTGGAACCATAATGACTTATTTATCAAGGCCCTGCTTCATGTCTCCTTCCGTATTATAAAGTGCTTCCAAATATAATAAATTGCAAATGAACAAGTCTTGGAATTGCCCAAAGAGTGAATAAGTGCTTTTTGCAATATCAGAAAGAGAGGCAGGGAAGGGTTTATAAAATCGCTATAAA
>NW_009712221.1:35892-44851 GCF_000703405.1 Apaloderma vittatum
TAAATATATGCAATTATATGAGGAAAATATGTTCGGGGAAGCGAAAGCTGCACTTCAACACATCTTGCTGCCTCCCTTTACTGTTCTTTTATTACTGCATAAGGAAATACACGTTTGGGAGGTAAAAAGTGCTTTCTAGCTACAAAGCTTGCCTCATCATATATTAGGTACATTGTGAACTGTGCTAAAAAGCAGGAGCGCTGTTTCCCTTTACAGCAAAATGTGAATAAAAACTATCCTGAGGATAGTTAACAATGTCATGCAAAGACCACTAAATATTAATTCAAACATATTCAAAGACACAGAACAGATTTGCACTTGGAAGCCTTCAGCCTTTCTCTCCGTAGCTCTTTAAAGGAAGACCAGGCTGTACTAACACCTCCAAAAATCACGTCAGGAAGTGGCTGAAGTCAGCGAAGCGCCTGGTGACTGGAGGAGGTTTCAAAGTCTCTTTGTTTAACACTAAGACTCTCTTAAAAAAGGAGGTTTTCTAGCATTCGGTGGCACCTCTTTCTCTCCAATCCAGCTGTAGCCTCACATTCTGAACATAATTTTTTCAGATGTTTCTAACTCCCAAGAGAATTCCTCCAAAAACTTCCTTAGATCGGACGTTACTCATCTGTAGCCTTTAGAGGCCACAGCAAGATTGCTGTTAGGAGCTGCTTGGGTACGGTATTTATAGTCAGTAAAACTCCCTCTTGATATGCCATTTTTAACTTTTCCTAATCATTATTCCTCCTTGTTCTATTTTGCCTGTCACGGTACAATTAAGTCAATGAGACAACTTGCATCTCCTACCACCCGGCCCTGGCAAGACTTTTCAGAAGCTCCTACCATGAAGAGTTAAAAAAGGATTCAAACTAAACCTGCTCTTGAACCAGGACGACTTCTTCTGGAGACTGCCCAGCAAGTGTTTCTTTTAGTTTTTAATCGAGGCGCTATTTTGGCAAACAGCATTCAAAGATTTATATTTAAACTGATATTAAGTCTGCTCCTCAGAAAAAGTAAACAGCCTCGTCTCCAGTTAATAAAACATTTTCATTTGGAAAATAAGCATTAAGGATCTCAAATATCAACACACGAGCTATACAAACTGAGGAACAGAAACAACAACAAGTCTTGAAGGACGGGATAAACGGAAAGTATTTTCATTCCTTTTTCATATTACCTCAACAGTTTAACAACTCTGATTATATATGGCAATCCTGGAACGGCCAGACTGATCTAACACTTTCTGCAGAGAAGGCACGGTGTTAAGCTGACCAAACAAAACAAATAATGCAGGCTACTGGGCCACATTTATTTACTTTGTCCTTGTTTATTTATTTAATTAACTGAAGCAGCCTTTCATGTGTACATGATGTGAATGAAGCAGACCGGTACATCTGCCATTCTTACAGTCTTCAAACAAGACAGGCTTTATTAAAAAATATTTCAGTAAACAAAGTTTACCGAGCACAGGTCGAGCCACTTCACTCAAAGGAAAAGAGCTGACTGGGGCAAAATGTCGGTAATTGAACTAGAAATATTGCAACACCTCTCTCTTCGGAGTTAATAAAAGCCATTCTGCGCAAAGAGGAATAAAGGGACCGTTACAGTAACCTTTAAGTATTAGCTATTAATAAAGAACAGCCTGCTAGATGAAGCCAAAAACTGGCTTCGAATTGTCTTTCACGGAAAAAAGGTTTCTCTCAGCAATTGGCAGCATTTGAAGAAGCAACTTGAGAACCAAATCCCACAGAAGTGGAAAGATTCTCAATATTATGACTGTGTGGTTTTGTTTTCGTCTGGGCCATGAAGATGACAGTGTTCCACCACTTATTTTGCAAATCTTCTTACAAAGGCTCTCTGTCGTGATTATACAACTTTTTTATGTCTGATGCAAATTACCATTCCATCCCTCTGTGGCTGTAGCCACAAGCCTTTCAGATATGGGGTTGCAGCTCAGCTGAGATCATGTCTTTTGACTCTAACGAAAACAGAATTATTTCCCCCAGTTAAGTAACTAGAGGTAAAAAAGAGTTTATCAATTTCTACTTGAATAAGAGCTCTACCAGCAGGCTTACCTTTCCCAGCTGTCTTTTGCAAAGTTATTGAAAGGACTCCAAGTCCCGGCCCTGCTTTGGGGTTTATATGTAACATTTCGTAAAACACGGAGGGGAAAAGGTAGTTTCGCAGAAGCAAAGCACGAAAAAACACGAAGCTGCTTTCCTCCACACGTGCCTGTTTGTACATATCTAACCCCAGAAGTGGTCATACCTATAGAGGAAGACTGTGGGCTGATCAGGAGATCTTCCTGCACTTGCTCGCTTCCCGGGACCGTCTGCTGATCGCTCAGCGAGCTCTGGGATGCGCTAACGGGCTGCGACACCTCCTCGTGAACCTCCTCGTCACTTAACCTTTCCACTTTGACGCGCACGTCTTCTTCGATCACGAGGGGAGAGCTGGCTTTTGTGCTCTCACAAGTCACGTACTCTGCAATTCTGCGGTTCGACTCGGAGGGCCCAGGCATTTCCAAAGTCCTAGAGTTCTCCGCCTGCTTCACCTTCTCAGACTGAAGCCTCCGATCGATTCCGAAAGGGAAAGTCCAGGGAAAAGCTAAGGACGAGTCCACGGGCTGATTTCGAGACTCGGGGTAAGAAGTTGAAGGATTCAGCACTTGGGGGGAGCTCGTTTGCGTGTTGCACTTAAGGGGGCTCTCGGGAGACATCACTATGTAGCTTTTGCGCTTCCTCCGCGACTCGCGGCAAACGGGAATCGTTCTTTCCACCACGCTGCACTCGGAAGAAACCGGGGAAAGGCTGCCGTCTCGAGAAGCAAAATTGCAGTTTGCGTTGCTCTCCTGCCCTGCATCCAGCACCTTCTCCTGCTGGCTGTTGGGCGTATTCCACAAAATGCTGGACTTCATGAATTCCGAGCACGTGCTGGCGACGCTGAACATCTGCATGTAGCTGGCTGCAGCCAACACGTCGATAATGTTTTCTGTATTAATAGACAGCGTGGCTGTGTACGCGTATTCCAGGAGAGGGATAAAACCCGTCACCGTCACGTGGTGCAGGTCCAGCACGCTCTTGCTCTCATCTTCCGCTTGGCCGACGAGTTTGGAACGGAAGAAGTCGCTGCAGGCTGCCAGCACCACCTTGTGAGCCCTGAAGATTTTGTCCTGGACGCGGATGGTGATATCGCAAAAGTGCCCGTCGTTGCGGAGCATGTTCAGCTTGCCCAGCATCTCCTGACTGTGAGCAGGGGAATTATGAGTGAAGGTTTTAACACCCATTTTTTCCACCTTTCCGCTAGCGTTCTTCCCACATACGAGAGATCACGGGTATCCTGAAAGAAAGAGGAAAACTGTCATTGGCACCTCTGAAAGCAAGAGTGAAGTGGCTTCATGATTACAAGGCTCTGCATGGAGAAAAGGCAGCTGAATTCTCTAGGGTCAGGTTTTTCTAGGATCCAGACCACGCAACGGGACGAACTGGACAGAAATGAAATCACCTACTGGTAATTTTCAACAACACAGAACAAATTATTTGCAACCTATCCCTTATATCGTCTTCTACGTTTCTGCTACTGCCCACTCAAATTCCGTTTAGAAAAACCCAAAGTCTGTAATACTAAAAAAGAGGGCATTTTCAAAACTATAAATTGCATAAGAAACCTGTGTTTTTATTTTCTGGGCTCAGGAAACTATTGCTCAAGGTTCTTAAACCTGACAGACCTTGTCAAATGTTTCTTTGAAGTGGAAAAGACATTAGCTTGGGTGCGCTCACAAGTACGCAGGAGCAAGCAAAACTCCCAGAGAAGGTATTTTAACACCAGAAAAGCTTTAGAGAAACTACAGCATGAATTTTCAGAGGACAGAGTTCAAGCTAGTAAACATAAAGTAACAGTTGCCAATAGCTTTGCTTTCCTGCACAGGTACCGACTGCCTAAAGCTGCTTTCAATAAATTATTTTGGACTAGGACAAGAAGTTATTGAAAATTTCTTCAAAAACACAACAGATTATAAGCCTCAAAGGAAAGCTTAAAACGAATACACACAAATTGATTTTATATATGTGATTAATAACACGAGGAGGACAACTTCCTTCTGAAAAACACCAGCCTGCCTTCTCGGGGACCGGTCCTCTCCTACACGTGGGAGCAAACGCATGTTTTCTGTGCAAGGGACCTCTGGGTTTTCTTTTAATTACTTCTGAATTATTTCACCGTCGAAGAAACACAAGCCACCGCGTGTCACCTTCTTAAGGGGCCCCCCACAAGCTTCCACAAAAAGTTTTCCGTGTCCCCCAGGACTCACACGATTGACTCGATATGGAACTATCGTCTCGGTGAAGCTGGTGCTTGAACACCAACACCAGCATCGGGTCTGATGATTTCCTGGAGCCAGGCAGCTTCTTCACATCGTCCTTACACGTACGCATGAGAATTGCCCAGGTGGAGCTTCACAGATACAAAGAGCAAGTCTGGAACGACTCGCCACAAATCTCCCAAGCCTTAGCACGTATTTAAACGGCAGCTGTCAGAGCCCACCTTGTTCTACAGGCATTTACACTTGGCTGCTTCTCGCTCCTACGGTTTCCCTTTTGATACCACAAACCCTTTCAGACAGAGGAAAAATACCTCTTTGAGAGAAGAGATTAACTAACACTTAACGACATATATAAAGTCTGAGTGAAACTACAAGGGCCATTTGGATGTAAAATGAAATTTCACACTGCTGCAGAGGAAGAAGTTAAGCACAAGCAAAACAGTCCCTTCAGTGAAAGAAAACATATCGACCTCCAGAGGCATCTGAAGATCCAGACTGTTTGTTCTCCAGCATGAATCAAATGAAAATCATATTTAACTGATCTCAGACCAAAACACTACAGTCAAACCCGTAACAGCAGATTCTAAAATGGCCTTGGGATACCTTTCCTTCTGAATTCCCAGTTGCTGCAACAGTTCTTTGGCACATCAGAAATGCAGAAGCACTTCTGTTCAGCAACTGGCTACAGAAAGAAAAATACACTCGCAAGGACTATCGATGGTGTGGCTGGTGTTTAGAAGTAATACCCATCTCTAATTAAAAACAAGGAGAAAAACCTAAGCCAGCCATGCTCCCAACTCTCGCACACCCAGAAGATGAACTCCTCCGTTCTGCTCACCTCCTCCAAACCCTGAGTCCTTGTCCAGCTTCCCCCTTCCCTTCCCCTTCTCCTTTCACATGCTGCTTCCTCGACCTTGATCTGGTTACAGGATCGAAAAGAAAACAGCGGAAGCCGGTGATGTGCAATAAATTGATCTGAATTTATTACAGGAGCAGCGTGCCTGCCACGACTGTGGGATATTGCTCCGTAAAATGACCTTCCCCTTCTTTGCACCATTCCAACAAGTGGCTCCCACACAGGCTTCAGCGGGGACAAGACACGCTATTTTCAGAAAAAAATCAAAAGGGGTGGGCTGAGGAGGGGGAACAGTATCAGTTCTTCACAGTTAATGAGCTAGTAAAAACGTCAAATATTTTTAGAAGGTAACTTAAACAACCTGAAAATATTTTCCACATGAAAAGATGAGCGCGCTAAAGCTCAGCCAGGTTGTAAAACGGTTCAATTCTCCCGGTTAATATTTTAGTGGCACAGGGCACTTTTACAGCTGCACTAAGTCACGGAGCCAAAAAGAGGGTGAAGGGCTGCAACGCTACTCCTTCACCTCACACGTCCCATCTTTGGGTCATCGCTGTTTGCTGAATGACATTTCATCACGTCTTATTATCAATTATTAGACAGTCCCCGACAGCAGTTGTTAGACCGTAAGATATAAGGGGCTACAGGCAGGAGTGATTAAAAGAGCTAAATATACCTTGGGAGCGTTTGGGGTGGGGAGATCAAGGTGCACGCCTAAGTGAGAATGGGTTACAGCTGGAAAAGTCGTTCATCATCGACCCACAAACCATCAGCGATTCCCTAACCGGGGCAGGTATCGAAGAGGTGGTGGCTATTTTCCACTCTTAGCCTAAAGCAGACTGAAGGTAAGTGCTACCTTACCAAAGACTTGCACAATTCACTTCAAAATGAGTCTGGGCTTTTTGTTTTGTTTTTTTTTAATCCTACAACCACTAATGAAAGCACTTCAAAGTAATTTAGCTCATTCTTACTGTGTAAAAAGCTACTGAAAAACAAGTTTTAGCAACAGTTACCCATTCACAGACACTGTTTTGGGACAATGATTAAACACCCGTGAAGTTTCTCTGTTTAGAAACAGTCAACTTCAAAGAGTACACCATGTTGTGTAAATGGAAAAGAAACTGTAGCAGAACTGAAAAACATTGCTTATGTGACCTGCCCACTTCCATGCAGCGAAAAGGCAGCTTCTTACTCACCTCCTGCCCAACTTTATGGCTCAAACAGTTAGTTTTGAAACACAGTACCTAGAAAAATCTCCTTTTCTTCTTTAGAAGAATCATCGAATCACGTTCGGTTTCTCACTTGGCTACATCACCTTACAACAGCAGCGAATAATTTTCAGCGCCACAAAATGACCACCCCACCTTTAACCTCTGTATCCTGACGTGTAGCAACCTACAAAATACCCCAAAAGCACCAGCTTCAGAGACATAAATGCCACGGTGGCTTTAGTTCTCAAAAAGCTCAGGAAATGCCCACCCTCGCAGTCACCAATCCCACAGGTATCCTCCTTCAGCTCAGAGGCCATAGTGTAAATCAGATTGTTAATTATATATTTGGTTTTTGTTAAATAAGTTATTTTTAACCCAGACCACTCCTTGGGCAGCACCATCCCATAAAGAGCAGCAGCCCAGGCAGACAAATCTCTGGGGATAAATGTGTGACCCAGGCCACCTTATCTCTGTCAGCTTCTCACTGTGCCCCACCGGTACCAGCATCTCTTGCTTCTTCAGACTAACTAGTTTGTATAATTAGGCTTATAACTGAATTACAGTGACTGTGTACTTCAAGTTTGCTATTCCTATTTCAGACTTGAAATGCTGGTGTAGTTAAACACCCATCTGTTTTCCCCCCAACAGCAGCTGGTCTAATAAAAGGTACTAAGGAATCAACAGCGCTTTCTAAACTGTGTTTAAAAATATATTTTAAGTCAGGTCAGCCCACTGCTGCCAAGCTGGACGGTATTTATGAAAAAGAGAGAGCAAACATAAGGTTTTTCTGCTCAAAATTCTGTCCATGTGCAGCGTTCCCTTTGGTGGACTGGAATCCAAGGAATGCAAACCTGTAACCTTTAGCTGCAGCGGGGGACTGGACCAGGGAAGCGCGGCCTCCGGAGAAGCAGGCAGCCCTGCACAGCTTTCATTTCCTCCAGGACAGCACACTCCAAACCATAAGCTCACAAAGCAGCCAGTGTTAAGTCAGCTACTTGGTAATCACTGGTAGGTAAAAACCTGACATGGATGGGAGCTGCCGCCCGTGAGGGGAGGCTGGGGTGACGCTCTATGCTGCGTGTGACAACCAGGACAGCATTCGGCCCCGGGGCTGACCTGGCTCACAGCTGGGGAACCAGACTTTTATTCTTCAAACCACTCCCCCTGGAGTTGCTCCTGTGTGCCTCTCCTCTTGGTGCTGCAGAAGAGGACAATTTTCAGGCATATTCTCTTTTTTGTTCTCAGACAGGGCTCTGGACAATCCTCCGGGACGACTTCTGTCTGAATTGTTGACAGCATGAGAAGAAACTGCAGAGAACTCCACTTGGGAGCTTCAATGGTAGAGCAATGTCACCTATTTACAGTTAACAGTTATACTGCCTTCCACAGAGAAGGCCTATAAAAGTGTGTTGTGCTTTTCCGACATACTCCACAAGCACTGCAATTGATAAGAAAAGACCATTTATTTCATAAAAATGAGGGTTTGGGCACACCACTCGTGATGCGGGAGAGCTTTCGATTTTTGATTCTAGTCATCATCACTTTACTTGTTTTGTACCAACCGAAGTAAACCTTTGCAGGACAAGAAACAGAGACTGAGTGCAAAAGCACACATCATTCCTCTACTCTAAGTCCTCTGACAGACCAGGAAAAGTATTTTTCTGCAAAGGACAAGGAGAAAAAGTATTCAACAGCTCCTCTTCTGAAATAATTACTCAAGACTAAGGAAGGCCAAGAGTATCCAAGAAACACCTGTTTCATATTCCTAACACATCTCTTAAACTTCCTGAAAATTGAACCCTACAGTAACCGAAAGCAAAAGCTTCAATTGCAACATGGCATGAGAAAAAAGATGTGTGAGGACACGGCCAAGTCCTGGATCACAGGTGCAGCCCTGATTCACATTATCATTGCTGCTGGAAGCATTAATCTTTAACGGGGATAGGAAAAGAAGGACAGAGATGACGGAAAAGTGGATCTGCATGACGCAAATCCGGTAGGTGCATTTTAATTCTCTGAGCTGGTGAAAGCAGTAGCGGGGTGCCAAACCCTGCAATTTATTTGACAAAATGGTTTTATTGTCAATTGAGATGGGAGGGCAGCTGCAACAGAATGCTTGTGAAAGCATAAAATTAGAAAACATTTACAAGTACATTTTAAGGCAACGTCCAGGGTGCAATTTTTGTGGTAACGAGACTTCTTTGCCCACACAGCAGATACAGACTCTCTTAAACCAGTTTGTGTGACCGGAGCTTCAGACGAGAGTTGAATTTCGAGGGAGCTGATACTCCTCCTCTTCGAGATGCCACGGCTTCCAGCCCTGTATCTCCCCTGCAATTCATCGTTCAAAACCCAGGGGCTGGTTTTGGCAACTGTGCCTTAATCGCTGTTGGTGTTTTAAGAGAAGTTCATCTAATTAAGTGCTTGAAGTGTATACCAGAGACAGCAAAACGCTCGCTTGTTCTGGCTTTGTGTTTTAACTTTCACGAGCATGAAGGTGTAAGCTTTGGTCACAAACCAACGTCGCTGCTGAACGCACCGAACTCGAGCTCTCCACGTGCTGGACCACATGGTTTATTC
>NW_009712221.1:44884-50429 GCF_000703405.1 Apaloderma vittatum
TCAGCAGGAGGCTACGGAAAGAGCTCCCATTTCTGTGCAAATGCCTAAAAACACTGTGCAAAAATTCTCATCCCTCTCTTCGGCTTTTGTCACGGTGAGCCCAAGGCCTGCTCAGCAAAATCTTCGAGGAGAGGCACTGTTCTTGCAGCTCTCTTCTGCACATCCCTGTTACCCAACTACAGCTTGGTTCACCAGAAGACAGGCAGTACCTCAGCAGATTCTTCTATTTCCTCCTTCTATTTCCTTGCAGACTTTTTTTTTTTTTTACACCATGGATACTTAACACAAATAGCACAATACCTGCTGTTAAAGCAATACAGACCAAGAATAAATCAGAAATAGTTGCTTAGTTCCAAATGTCTCAGTTTTACTGGTTCTAAACCATAACGCTCCAAGTCAGAAATGTACGTATTCCACAGTGAGAAGAGCAAATATCCTGCCTCAGCACATAAAAGGAGGATGTTTGCTGGATACATTAAAAAAGCGACAGCTACTGTAATGAAAAAGAAAAGAATATGTCTACTACTTTTATTTTCAAATATTAAAACCAACATAAAATGTATCACCGAGCTGCTGTTCCTGCACCACAGGGTGATAACTAAGAACGAGCTGTAAACCATTAGTTAAACCATCGCTGTTTTCCAGGAGTTGCTGTTTCTACACGTAACGTGAAGCAAAACGAGTCTTCAGGATTGCTGTTTTGTTTTCACGATTAGTCATTTGCATGGAAACGAAGAAGTCGGATGTACAAATTCTGCAGTCGCGTTCTGACAGCGTGGCAGGAGATATTAGATAAAGAGAGCCTGGACGCAGGCTGATAGGGAGAAGTTTTGCAGCCCCAAGAGGAGCCTACGTTAGAGCCCAGCACACAGCAGAGAGGGAGGAAATGTGTTCACCCAAACCAAGCCAGACCTGGCAACACCAGGTCCTCCACAAACCTTCCAAAACTTCCCAGTGATGGAACAGAACAAGACCAGGCACTTATCTGTCTGGGCCGAAACGTCTTCCAGCACATCCTTTGTAGGCTGCGTCTGTTCAAAACCTCCAAGCATGTCCTGGAACTCCGAAAGAAGCTCTTCCAAGCCCTGCATCTGGCAGAATTAAGAAGTCATCTGCCTGACCGTAATAGATTACAGATGCCGAGGCCACGTTCGTTAACTTCACCAGCAGCCACATGCTTGCAGCAGATTCTCGTGCAGCTCTGGCTTGCCATTTCCTTGCAAAAGTGACACTTTTAGATTTATTTTTGTCCCTTATCATCTCCCCTATGGGGCTCACAGGAAGCAGCCTGCAACACATGCTTCTGACCGTCCTCAAAAACGGCAAGAGAATTTAGTCCTAGTGTGAACCTCGCATTTTAATTTCTGTTGCAGGAACTGCATGCCGCTTCTGACTCGGGCAAACTAGAGACAAATGAGAGTTTTGGTCTCGGCAGCAGACAAAGTCACAGTTATCACGAGGCAGCTCTACAGCAGATAACCAACACACAGATAAAATTGGGAAATCAACTGAATTCACTGAGAAGCTGAGAGCTGACAGCTGCTTGTAACCAAAAAAAGTTTGGGAACCACTGACAGACAATCGAGATCTCCGTACGTAGGCACTTGAGCGTGCTAGACGAATTCAGCACGAAGATTAAAGCATAGCTACAACTCCCAGCCTAGATAAAACCTGCAGATTAAAGATGGCATTGTAGGTGTGTAAAATATGTTACCACTCCTTTCATTAGAGGTCGATCGAGAAATGTTTCCATTAAGACACCGCTGTGACTACAAACATGCAAACTGGTATTTTAATTCTCAAGGAAAAGGTGTCAGCACTCCAGAAGAGGCAGGACTGTCGGAAGATCGTCTTATTTTGTGGCACGCACCTGCCGGAAAGCTTGGCAACACTAACGCCGCGTTGATTTAGTCTCTCAAGTATTTAGTGCAGGAGCTCTAATTATTTAAAAATACAGAGACGTTTTCATCTCTCAGACATACTTGATTAGAGGTGTTTGTATACACATGCAGAAATTTGGCTAAACGAAGACAATCCGAAGAAAAGAAGAACTGAGAGTAAGAAAACAAACAGAAAATGGGACACCATCTGTGTTTACCGAAGCTAAAGTGTGTCAAACTGACTTAATGTGTTTTTCAGGAAAAAAAGGAGATGTCACGTATGACAAGAACTTCATTAAAATGTTTAAATAACATGACAGAGAGTTATTAGTGAAAATAAGGAGTTGAACAGACAAACCAAAGGTAAGGAGCCAGCTGAAAAGAAATAATCGATGTATTTGAAATAACAGGATAAAGAATTTACCTGTGAAGCACCCTAAGAACTTCTTTTAGCAATGGTCTCTGAGTGCTTCTGGAGAGACACTGACTCAAGAAATGCTGACAAAAAGGTTAAGATGCGTCATCAGCACAACGCAGAAAACCAAAATATGAACAACTGGAGTCCTGCGAACAGAATGAAATCCATGGGAAATCCAGCAGGATGGAATTAAAATCTTGATGATACATACTAGGGAGTTAGTAAAGGACTTGAGCTATCACCCGGAAGTTAATTAGAAGTGACTCTGGAGTAAGATCTCGGCACTATTAAATTAAATCAAAAAGCTAACCAAAAGGCCCACGGAACAATTTTAATCCCTCATTCTTTTTTTCTTTTTTGGTCAGGTATTTGCTAATATCTATTTTAATATCCCAAAAGGTTCTCAAGAAGGGTTTTTTGGTTGGTTTTTCTTCCCCGTGTCGTGTCTATGAAGTCAACTATGCTTGGATCTTGGATCTGACTTAAGCAGAGGACGTTTCAGCTAGAAACATGCACTACCCTAAAACTGACAGGGCAATGTAAGCGCACCGATCAGCAAGACAGCGCTTAATCTCAGGATCTAATTAAAAGAAGGGATTACAATAATCAGGGCAGTACAGCAGTGCACGCCACATGCAAGTTGTTGATCTGACGCCTCCGACTGTTTTTAGGCAAGAGCTAGAAGATAAGATGTTCCTTGGAACCGTTTACAGACACACCACGAAGGCAGACGTCATTTTCTTACAGGACTCTGTACCTTTTGACATAACCAAGGTGCGCTGGCTCCAGCAAATTCCACGTTTGACGCAACACTTGAGCTCTTATTTAAGATTTATCTGGGGAAAATTTAAAACAGTGATTTTGCAACGTTCTGGTGCAGAAGGGGGGGAAGAGCTTCAGCAACACCATCAGGTGCAACGTTCCGGCTACTCTTCGCTCCTCAGGCAAGAAACTCACATTTTCACAGCCTTTATTTTCCCTCCCCAAAGTCTTGTTTCCCCTTGCCACGACTGAGTATTTCTAGTTTCGGTGTGATTGTTTGAAGCGAGAGCTCTTCCAGAGGACAGAATGTTACCATTCACTACTTCAAAGGACCCAGAGTTAACTTGTTGCCTTTTTGAAGCTGCAACATAGAGTATAAACTTTATGTGCCCTAATATAGCTTTCACATGGTTGAATAAGCAAACTAGATAAATGCTGCTTTCCCCAGCCTCCAGCACTTTGAACTTTTCATTGGAGGAATCTCGCGTTCCTGTTCCACATAACACATAAAAGTAAATTTTCAGATAGCACTTAAAACTGAGGCTCATTTAACAATACGAGCAGTAACTGCTAAAAGGTCTTGTTATACACTGAATTATGTTCATTCTCATAATAAAAACTAACGTGTGAACTGCACCACAGAGAGTCCGTTGAGATATTTCGCAACAGGCTGACGGCCCTGCAAATTCTGGTTTTTACCTGAAAAAAGGCACGTGACCAAACTATTAGACCACTGTAAATGTAAACGTAAATCACTGTTTTAAATTCTCCCCAGATAAATCTGAAATAAGAGTTCAATGGTTGCGTCAAACGTGGAATTCGCTGGAGCCAGCGAACCTTGGTTATGTCAAAAGGCACAGAGTCCTGTAAGAAAATGACGTCTGTCTTCGTGGTGTGTCTGTAAATGTAAATGTAACAGCGGTTTGCCCTGAAAGCCTACACTAGAGATGCCTGGGCCATCAGCAAACCTTCGTTTGGTTTCTTTTTTAACTAGAATAAAAGAAACAGGTGAATTCATAGTCCTCTTCATATCCTCACATAGGCAAAAAAAAATAAAAATGAGATAAAAAAAAACAAAAATGAGATTACACCAAACGGACATCCCTGAGGCACACGTTCAAATTCAACCACTCCTTCCACGACAGTGCTCAAGCATCATTTCTACGTGATCTTAATACCTTCTGGACACTTTTGCTCTGCGCAAATCCAGGTTAAACTTTTTCCATTTTTCTTCATGCCGAAAATAGTATAAAAATGAGGCTTTGGTTTTACAGTCTTTCTCCTAACAGCAGCGTGAACAAACGACACGGAAAGGAAAAATATATAAAGTTGAACATTAAATTCTTCTAAAAACTGCAAATTGCCAAAAAATATCCGTAAAGTACTTTTATTTGTCATGTGGCAGCAATCTTCTAGTTTAAACTAATCCTAGAAAGCTATTTTTTCTTTTTTTACCATGGCTACCCATAGCACTTCAGCCTTCACTCGTAGAAACAAGCGTATCGACGCAAACTTTGGAAAAATATTCATCCAAGGGACTACCTCCAAAATCAGTAATGGAAGCAAAAATCTCCAAGCCCTTTTTGGTGCTACTGTGTGAAAGAACGACTAAGAAAAGTGATTTTTTTTTTTGGTATAGTTATACCAAAATATTCTAGTATGGTGATAGTGGTAGCACTACTGCATGAAAGAGTCAACACGGAAAAAAAAATTTAAAATAACCCAACAAGAAAAAACTATAAGTGTGTTTCCTCACACACTTATTTCTTCCTCCAAGACAAAACCAGGGCTGAGCTGGGTGTGTTATGTCCCAGGAGATGCCAACAGCACCCAAACTCCCCTCCACTATCAGCCCCAAGCTGTGCCTCCTACCTTATTGTGTGCGAGGCTTTAATTTTTGTCACTTGGAAATGACGAACCCTTCTCCTCATTTTACAGAAACAAAAGACTGTAACTGCATATCACAATTGTCAGGTTTGTGACAGTCAGATGTGGCTACGTGCTAGTTTTTACTAGTTCAGCACAAAGCTTACCTGCCAACCGATCTGCTGTTTGAAGTATTTGGGTTTATTATAAAAAAAATAAAAGAAACTGACAGTTTGCCTTCTCACTTTTATTCCAGATTAGCAGGGAAGTGTTACACCTTAATGAAATCCATGTTAACTATAAGAAATGAATCTTTCTGAAGCCCAATGCAAATCTTGCATCTCCCTGAAGCCCCATCGACGCCCCTAGCGCTGTGCGGACAAGCAACGCCACGCAAAAACCTGCGGGAAAAAAGCAAAATGCGAAGAGATCAAGGCGAAGTCACACCTCGGGTACAAGCTGAAGGGAGGCACGGCTAACCCAGACAGCGTGGAGCGCGGCCAGCGAGTCAAGGTGTCACAGACAGCCAAACAAGCAGCCACCTTCCCAGCGGAAGCGGCTGAAAAAGAATCCCGAGCAAGTTTCAGCACGGCAGGGAAACGGCGGGGGCATCACCCCT
>NW_009712221.1:50460-55103 GCF_000703405.1 Apaloderma vittatum
TCTGAGCGCTGCCTGTGTACCCTTGATTTTCCTCATGACTCATTTATGCAGATCAACTTGAAATGCCTAAAAGGAATTCTTCTCGGCCTCGAAAACTCCAAATCCCTGTTATTTCTCCGCAGAGCACGTTATCAGGTGAGCTGCAAGCGGCCAGGCTCGCGAACTTTCTTCCCTTGTATGGCCAAGCCTGGACTGGCAGAACCACATCCCCGTCGTGCTGGGGATAAGCAGAGCCTTGTGGGGGTTTTAAGCATCTTTACTAACATTTCACGGAAATTTCTCAGAATGGGTCTTCTAAAACTTCCCAAAAGGCTTAACTCTGGCAAGTACACATCACAGTTGTAGTTTTTCTGTAAAGCACTCTTGGTAATATTCAAATACAAAATGCCATACCGACTACCATCTGTAGCTAGATTTATAAACTAACATCTTCTTCAGTAACTGTATTTCCACTAAAATAGCTCTCCCTAAAATTACTATGTTGGTTTGTACTTTGGAGTATAAAACCTTACACACAGTAAATGTTTATCATGTTCTCGCAGATAACAAAGTGTCCCTTTGTTCGAAAGCATCTCAAAGCTCTGGAAAAAACCCACCTTTATTCACTCTCTTTGGATAAAGCAAGCAAACAAATGTGGTCAAATCACCTCAAACCAATATAGCAGAGCTGAAAAAAATGATGTATAACAGCCTCTGCAGAAAGATATACTATGTAGACGGGGACAAGCTCAGAAAAGAAAAAAAAAAAACCACACAAAAAAGCAACACCCAAAGAGGAAAAAAAAATGGAGAACACAGACAACTATAAAACTGCAAATGGAAAAAGATTCTTTAGTCTTTCTCATACTACAGAAACTAGGATGCACTCAATGACATTTCCATTCATAGTGCTCAAAACAAACAAAAAACAAATAAACCAAACCCCAGGAATTATTTTCGCACAAGTTGTGGGGCTCATTGCACAGGATACTGTAGAAGCTACAGGTCTAAACTGTTGAAAAGCGAATCCACAGCCGACAGGTCCAACTGGGAATAGCTGGGGCCACCTCCAAACCCTCCCCTGCTGGCAGATGCGTGGAGGAACGGTTCGTCCCCCGTGTCCCCCTAATGATCTCCTCCTGGCCACTGTCACAGCCCACACGCTGAGCCACACACAGTTGGCAGTCCTTATTATCCCATCGTTCACAGACTCCGATCAACCTGGTCATGTGAACTAATTACTCCCGAGCTCTAAATGGGAATATGCTAAACCCACGCTACCTGCAAATAATGCACGGATTAAGTCACTTCCTGAACTTGATGAAACGGAACGCAGGAATTAAATGACACAGGAATTAAATGACACGCCAAGTGTTTACAACTCCTCTCCCTCCCCATCCCTACATGCAAATGCCATTTTATCCGGTTTGCAGTCCGGTTCCTACTGCCACCATTTCATTTCGGCACCTTGTGCAAAGCAGTGCTTTGTTTTCATCCAGTGAAACCATGAGAAGAATCAATTTGATCTCTAAGGCAAGTTAAGGGTAATGGACTCCTCTGTTTACTTAGCAATAAGCACACAACGATTTAATTAAATCTATATGCTAGAAATGGCATCTTTCAAGGCAACAGCAGCAGCTACTAAGAGAGCGAGGCATTTGAACTTCTTCCATAAATCAACGTTTTCGCTACTTTTTCCTGCTTCTACCTGCTGAAATGCTAAGCATCTACTCCCATATCGAAAGGCAGAGGCTCATCTCCCACCCGGTTCTCTCAAAGAAACAAGCAGTAAGTTGCTGCCCCTTCTCAGCCACGCACTATCCCAAGGCCGACGTCGTATTTCACACGACAGGCCGTGAACACGCTCTGCAACCGCAGCATTTAATTGAGAAGTCAGCACTCAACGCCTTGAAGTATTCGGAATTCCTGAAGTCTGGCTGTCTGCACAGTTGCATAATTTGAGCAGGGTTAACCTACTTATAACTGGGCAAGATAGAGGAATGTCAACATCCAGTCCCTTCTACGTCAAGGGATATCTTCTTCGCCACATGCCGTCACTGCTTTGTCACAGTTTGATTCCTTCCTTGTTTAAGCAGACCTTCTCGTTGGAATATACTCTGATACTCTCAGATCTCACCGACAACGTTCACCAGCTGTAACATACAACGCCAGCGAAACGTCAGGTGCAACGCGACCGACACAAGCACAAAGTACCCGAGAGCTTCCCCATACGGGTGACAAGTCCCACGAACACCGTTCACGGCACACGCATCACACGTCCATTCACCAGAGGGACATAAAAACAGAAAGCCTCCTTCAAGCAAGTCATGGGATACAACTGAAAACATTCAGAGGCTCCTTCAACTTCAGGCAGGGGGGAAGCTCTATTTGCTTTCGATCCTCCTCACCAACAGCTGACCAGACATCACAGGAGGAACCCAGCCCTTTGAAAAGTTGCCAGAGTTTACGATTAACCTCCTGGCGCAACAAAACCAGCAAGGATTCAGTTTCACTTGCTCACTACTTCTATTCCCTATTACAGAAGAAATAACCTGAGGACACTCCCCCCACTTCAGACTTCATGGCCACAAGAAGAGGAACTCTCTCACGCCATAAACAAAACCAGCAAGAAACCTTCCAGGCGGGAAAGCGCGTGCGATCCTCCCTCCTGACAAGCGAGCATCCGCGCAACATCCACCTGTGGAGACTAAAGTAGGGCTGGAAATTCCCTTCCCCTGGAAAGGGATCGCTCAGAGTGTTCGCACCAATTAAAGTTTCGGATTAAAACCAGCTGTTCAAATAGAAGCAGTCCCTCAGGAGAGACACTTAAAGCATTGTAAATGGTTTCTGGTATAAACAGTTTTACATCAATGGAAGCATTTTATACCAGTAGAGCTGCGTCTGAGCTCGCAGGTTAACACTTGTTCAGCTCCATCTCCTTAAACAGATGTGCTTAAACCCAGGCAAGGTCTCCAGGTGCATCACACCTTGGATCCGTGTTACACGTGGACGTCAAGCCATGGGTGACCTCCACCTAAATAAAAGTCAAGAGTATGAGACACCTCAAGGATAAATAAAAGCTAAATAAGGGGAAAAGAAAAGGCTTCACGTTAGGCAGAAGCACAGAGAGAAAGCAGGGACAAACACGTAACTGGAAAAACTGAGAAACTCTCCATGTGGGTACAGCAAACCCTCACGTGAGGACAATTATGAAAGCAGGAGGCTTCTAGAAACATCAGAACAGATTTGCCTGGAAAAATCACATATATGACCAGAAACGAGAAATTAGACCTGGGCTTTCCAATTTGGGATCTGCAGACACCTAGGAAGTACACAGACTAAATATTTTTACTTTGCTCCGCCGTTCAACAAAGAAAAACCCGAAGTCGAAGCAAAAACCGAAGTATGCTTAACCCGACTGTATCGCACTGCAGTATCAGGGCACAGGAAGCAAAAGGGTTGAACGTCTCAGTCATGAAAGATGTGTCAGGCAGCCATGAAGCACAGCCAAGAAGAGATAAGGAATAGGTAGGATGGGCTGACCTCTCTGGCACGTGTAGCAAGGAAGCACTACGGTCTGGGGACAGGCACCTAACCAGCTGCTGCTGGGCGTCTGTGGGAACATGCAAGACATGAAAGGACAAACAGTGGAAACCTTTTCCCTGGAAGCGTGTAGGAGAAATGCCTACCCGCCTGCCCAAGGCTACTGGTGAAACGCTGCCTTTCCTGATGTGCACAAACACGGTGTGGGATGCATTGGCTTTTGGTAGGAGGCAGGGGGATAACCCCGGTGTGTGTATGTGTATGTAGGAGACAGACCCTTCCTCAGCAGCGGGCAAAACAAGCTCCTCAGAGCAGATAAAAGATGGGTTGGAGCAGCTGACCCCTAAGCAGTTGACCCCTAAGCTTTGGTAGAAGGTATCTGAAAGCCTATTTGGGTAGGGAAAAAAAAACCACCAAACAAACAACAACTTGGCAGCTTTTCATAGACAGGAAGAAGCCTCCTGGGGTGTACAAATTTAGCAAGCTGTGGTGGTCAAGCATGGAGGTGTTCCCCAGCACGCCTGTACGTGGAAAGGAACACAGCAGGTTTGGGAAGGCAGTGGCACCCTTGCTCTGCGTGCACAAAAGGAGGCAACAGGCTCTTGGCAAGGAAGAAGCCGACTATATCCCCCTCCTCCAGCATCTGCCAATGTTTGTGTTTGCATACAGGAACATAACCCCGAATACATGACAGAATAACAGAAAACCACACGACAGATCTTGGGGGATGAGCACTACAACATCCTCATCGTGGGACACGAGCAGAGGTGGCACAGCAGACCCTGGCAGAATATGCAGAAAGCGGTGTTGCAGGAAAAAAAACACCCCAAAACAATTAAAAAAAAAAAAACAGCAACAAAGAGACAGCAAGCTTTGCCTAACTGTTCCCGGGAATCCCTCTTTGCCTGCAGTGGGAAAGGGAGGCAGCAGGTATCCCGCTGGGATGCAGGAGACAACACAACTCCCCCCGCGTCCCCTGAAACTACACGTTTGCGTGCACCCACGGGCTCCCCGGGGATGCTGCTAAACACCCCGACCCCCAAACCTCCCAGGGGGAGAATAAACACCCCCCAGGGAGGGAATAAACAGGCCCCACGGAGAGAATAAACACCCCCCAGGGA